>NC_142651.1:42665816-42818112 GCF_055504915.1 Nelumbo nucifera | reverse complement strand
GGCACGATAAGAATGGCATCCCAACCACTCATGGCATGAGGAAAACTAGTCTAAATTGCTAAACATGGTGTCTATACAACCTTGTCCACCCAAGAACCCATGGGATAAGCTCCTTGGCTTAGTGCTGCAAGTAGCTAGCAACCTGATCAAAGACCACAAATGAGCTCACCTAACTAAGCTCCCACACTTAGACAAATTAAAACCAAAAAATTAAGAGCTCAGAAAGGCCATGATCCTCACTCCTTGGGCTCAATTCGAGCTTACAAAAACAAAGAAGACCTCGGCCATATCTAAACCAGGTCACAAGTACATAGCCAAAGAGTTTATCCAAATTAATTGCCTATAGATACGATGCTAGACCTCGGTCATATTCAAACAAAGTCAAGAGGAGACCTTGGTTCGATTTCAACCTATTTCAAAAGTTTTCATTTATCAGGAATTTATTTGCAAGTTTTCAAGAAGAGAAAAGAAAGTTGAAGACAGGATAGTCAAAATCCTTGAAGATCTCTCTGCGGAAGGGCTTGGGGATCACTACTCATTTAGAGGGTCGACTGTGCCAATCTTCTCATTCCCCTTAGTCTAGCCGATCACTTTGTTTCCAATCCAAACTTTAATTTTGTCACCGTGGCCTACTGCTCTGGCTCCTTATGGTCTTAAAGGCTAGCTCTAGCTCACCTATGACTTTAGCAATCTCAAGAAGAGCCTTGAGATCCTCCTCTTACAGCGATTGAAATCGAAGTCATCGGAGATGACGTTGAAGTTTTCGGTGGTGTTGAACTTGGACACAACCTCCTCCTTAGTGTGGCTCAACCTCACCTCGACCTTATCCAAATGCCTCATAGTAGAGGTAAGTTGGTTTTTCAGCTCATGAGCCCGATTCTTCAATTTTTTCTTCTCCTCCTTGGCCTTAGCTACAAGCTCGGACTTTAGGGATGCCTCGGAGCACTCCATCTTTTTTATGTATCTGTGTAGACCACACATCCTATTCATCGCCTAAGTGATCACTAGAGAACTACTTATCACCACAACTACATGGATGGCTGAACTCTCCAATTCCTGATTGTATAGCCCATGGTCTTAAGTGATATTTGTAGTGGCAAGACTACTTTTGGATTGAATCTATAATATATTCTAGTAATTGTCCACATATCGTACTTCTCAAATTGCTTTCCAACCCCTTTGGGCTTTTGTGGCAATTTTGAGGGGAAAATTTATGATACCAAAATGACATTGTACTAGAAGAGTTTTGACCAATCAAAACCTACCCATGAATTTTGATAAATCCCACCTGATTGGTTATTACGTTGTGATACTGGTTGATTGATCATAAATATTTTTGGGTATCATGACTTTCAGGTGTCATAGTCCAACTCATTTTTGAATTTTTAAAACTAGAATTTAAATATGACACTATTTAAGCACACTCACAACCAATTCAGTTAAGAAACTGAATGTCAAGGAGTCATCTTATATGAAAAAATTCTAATAAGCCATTGACTGGTCCTGCCTTGTCAACAGGTCTCTCCTTGCAAGAAACCCCCTATTCTATTTTTTCTGTTTTTTATTTTTTTCTTAATTTTTTAATCCATGTAATTATCTCACAACCAATCTTTAGGAAATCTGGGAATGTTTGGACTTCCAAAGCCCCTCCCGCCCACGTCTGCCATTAAATCTTATCTTATAGGAAGCCTAAGAACTTTGGACTTTCAAGCTTTTCTACAAAAACCGTTGGACTCCCATGCATGTTTTCTCTTTTCTTTTTTTTTCAGTATGACTTTATTCAAGTATCAGATTCAAATTCACTCGAGCATACGTGATTTAGCTTGGAAGAAGAATCTCAACAATTCTCCAATTTTCTTGCTTAGACTAGGTACGTATTTGTTTTCATTGTATACATTGTATACAATGTGTTGAGAAGAGTGTGATGTTAAGCATATTAAGCATTGGGTGTGGGTGAAATTCCGGTGAGATCATTTGTAATGAACAACAGTGAAGTATAATCCAAACCTAAGCCATCACCAATAGTTATCTTGTCAGTGCCATCATAGTCAGAGTGAATATGTAGCTTCCCCAAGTGTAGTCTCGGAAAGTGAAGCCAGCAACTAACTGAAAATGAAACGATCGTATTTGGTCCAAGATGACTAAGCACTCGAACCTGTTTTAGGACGTGGTAGGGTCCCATCGACATAGCCATATAGCTCATGGCTGAGTAATGCATTTTCAACCTGAAATGCCAAACAATATAGTTGTTTATATTGAGTTTGATAGAAATAAGATGAGAAAATTTTGATCATGATGATCCAAAGGCGAAGAGGGCCGAGGTGCTGGAGGAGCCTCCATTAGAAGTAGTCGACATGATGTGAAACGAAAAAAAGAGAGGATCAGAGGATGGTGAGTCTTTAGTGCTCTGATACCATAAACGAACCTTGGTTGAAGTTTATAGGTGAATATAGAGGAGATATGTACAGAGTTGTGAAAATTTACGGATATGTACAAGGAGTTATCAAGGCTATTCTAGATGAGTCAGACGTGTGTTATTGAGATTCTTAGCTTTATCATCGGGTTTCTTATCTCTATCATCCTATTTAGCATCATTTCTGTATATTTCACATTCTAAAAGAAATTAAGAAAACATCTCTCTCTCTCTACTACTTCACAAGATGAAAATAATTCTTTGGACAAGTTTTATATGCATTAATAGCCACTATTTCATACCTAGATTAAACATGCGATTTAGCATACAATAAAGAAAATGTGTAATTAATCAAACACAAATCAATCAAATTTCATTCACAACTTCCCCACAAGCAACAAACGGATTAAACATTCTTAGATATGGTTTTACCTCCATTCCTATGTGCTTTTGGCACATATATACATTTTCTTATAAATAGTTCATATTCTTTATGGGGTGTTACTGCACTGTAAACAAGGAATTGCATAGTATGGACTAATCCATTAAGCCCTACTGTGGTGTGGTTTTGGACCACATCACACTTTGTAAGTATCATGTATTGTATTGTGGATGCCTTGTTAGCAAAAGTTCTTGGTCATCTATTGCAAAAATTTATTAAGAATGTTTCAATATATATCGTGGTGTGGACTGTAGACTGATACAAGTATTTAAAATAATTCTTAGTCATCCATTGCATTATAAGAATGTTTCAATATATATTGTGTTGCATGTGGATTAATCCATGATATTTAAGTATGAACAAGAAATTGCAAGATCCATGACAAGGGTTAAAATAGTGACACAATATACTCATATATCGTTTCCATATAAATGATATAATCTATGCTGGAAGTCATTGACCTATGGAAACAGATTCTGGACTTGGTCTAAACAACCGGTCCCAACAGTCATTACAGTTGTACATCGGGAACATCTAGCCATGAAGGACAAGAGAGAGACTTTTCCAATAGATGGCTGCAATGGCAATTAAAACTAGTTGTTGGGACTAGATCCAAACTCATGGTAACCATAGCTCTAAAATCATCACATGGGTCAAAAAATATTGATTCTTTTAAACTTTTTGCAAATTTCTATTAGGAATGCAAATTGATACCCAATTTGAGGAATTTACACTATATACTAGCCTGTACAATTTTGATAAATTCTCAACCCAAACCTGCCCTAGTTGGGCACTCTTGGCACAAGTGCCATCAGATCCTGTCGGAGCTCTTGGTGGAGTAGATTCAAATGGAACTAGATGCGCGGAGCCTCGACTCCCCAGGAGATTGGCTCATGGCAGAATTCAGACCGGAGAAACCCTTCAAGTACCTGGAGCTAAAGAAGGGCTTTTCTCCTTGCAAACAACTGGCTTTGGTGAGACGGGATTGTAGTTCAGATGAGGATCCAGAAGAGGAAAACAGTGCAGACAAGAAACAAAAGCTGACTCAAGGAGAATAGCAGTCAATCAGGCACTCAACAAAGGATAAGGCGAAGTCGCAAAAGTCACAAGCTGGGGAGGAAGACAAAGGCGAGTCATCCAACTCAAAACGGAAGAGGAACGAGTCAGGCAACAGTACGACTCAGAAGAAAGGAAAATTTAATCCCTCCTCGGGATTACTTAAATCAAAAGGTGTTAGATAAGTCAGAAGCTGGAGTTTGTATTTATTCTACTCTTTCAGGTGGTTTTAGGGTTGATGAATATGGAGGCAGGCGCAAAGAGAAGAGGGCACCCTTTCAAGACTAAAATATCCTTGAAGGACCAAATGCAGAATCAAGTCTCAATGAATCCCTCGGAAATCGTGTTTTCTCCCCCGTAGCTGATAAGTTATCAACCAACTCAGCAGACGGATATGGCTCAAGTGACAGACCCGACCTATATGTGTAATCTGACCCAGGAGCAGAGTCTGAACCAGGAAGGATGTCTGAATCAGATTAGTCCGAACCGGGTCACTTTAAACCGGCTCAGCCCAAACCAAGTTAGTTTCAATCGGGTTAGCCCGAATCGGAAGAGTGGCCCAACCCGGGCATGGGGTCCAAGCAAAGGTTGTCCCTTAAACCGGGCAGATTCCTTATTAAGCCTAGAATCTTTAGACAAACTGGAGAGTTCTGATTGGTGGTTAAACTGGGCGGATCTACCGAATGTTGAGTAACAAATTGTAGCACTAGCTACCCTCATAATCTAGGTATTTCAAATTCTATACATTGTATACTTCTCTCTCATTTTATCAATTTATTACACGTATTTTTTGTTTGCATCATTAGCATTACTTTCCGATTCAATCATATCATGTGGATCCTTGCTTGGAACATTTGGGGGGGTGGTGGAAGAGACACTCAACGCACTATTAAAAGCTTCCTACAGACCTATAACAAAGAATTATGTTTTTTTTTTCTGTAAAACAAAATTGAATTTGAGGGATGCCACCGCTCTTTGCAAATGCTTAAAATTCTTTAATTACAAAATAGTCGAGGCTTAGGGGTAGAGTGGGGGCCTCATCTACTGCTGGAAGGATGGGTTAAATGTAGCAATTATAGACTCATCATCGAGACTTATAGAACTATCTATCTCCCATGGACCTCAAGGCAAATCTTGGTCTTTGACATTCCTCTATGGGTGTCCCAATAGGGGAGACAGAGCTGCTTTCTGGGACTCTTTTGAGCAAACAAGAAGCCATCTACAGTCCAGAGGGCTATATGGGACATCATTTACCCTTAGGATTACCAAGGTTCTAGCACCACTCACTCACCCTCGTGAGTAATTGATCTCTTCTCCCTTGTTGAAGTGGGCAGCTCAGGCCCTTACTTTACCTGGACAAACAAACAAAGTGGCCAAAATTTAGTTAAGGAGAGACTTGACAGAGCTGTCCAACACTAAATGGCTTGGAAGGAACCCTGAGAAGAAAAGTCTCATTGATTTTTTTTAGCTAGGCTGCTAGCCATCCTGAGGGCTATATGGGACCATAGAAATGAAGTGATCTTCAAAGGAAAGTCCCCGGACCCCCTTGAAGTCAAAAGGAAAGCAAACTTTTATGTCCGTCCAAATACAGAAGATCGAATTTGGTCTTAGTCTCACCACCAACCTAAACATACTGACATACCTACTCATAATCTACCCCTCGCTTCTCACTCGATAGCTATAGTTGATGGGTCTTGGAACCCAACAACTACCTCAGCCTCCACAGATTTATATATATATTCTCTTATACATACAATGTTTGTTTTGTAGAAAGACAACAATGCAATGCCATTAACGCCTCAGAAGTTGATCTCTAGGCAATCATCAGAGGCCTGAGAAGACTTATTCTGCTGGGTATCAACCATGCAATCATTTTTTCGGATGCGAAGGAAATCTTGCAAAAGCATAGAAAAACTAGGGGAAACATAAGGTGGAACGAACATGCACTGATCAAATTTCTTCTCTCTTTTTTTGTGGATCTTAAAATTTTGTATGTAAACAGGAATGATATAGGTCCAGCCCATGACATAGCAAAAAGGGCCAATGTAAATAGAACTCATATTTTGACCCCTAGAACCCTCCCCTCGAGACATAACTCATATCTCAGCATGAGGGGTCTTCTTTTGTATCCTTAACTTTGCTGTTTCTAATAGATCCCTTTGCTTACAGAAAAAAAAAACTGCCCTAGTTGCACCCCTAAATTGTATAGGTTGTCCCAACAACCTATTGAAAAATATAAAAAAAAAATGGTTATAAATGATGCTTTACATATGTTTTAAATGATTTTCATTGTATAAAAGAACTATAAATGGATTTATCAATCATCTTTTGAACTCGTTGATCCAACACTAATTCATGTCAAAAATGATTTTTTCTTCATATTTAGAAAAATGTAAAAATAAAAAAAAAAATCATTTATTTTATATATTCTAAATGGCTTTCATTGTAAGGAAGAACCATATGATGGATATGATTTATCAACCTCCTTGATCCAACAACAATATAATGTGCGTTGTATTAGAATTTTAATAGATTGGAAGCATAAACATTTTTTGATGTATTATCAGCAATGTTATTGTATGGTATATGTTTAGGCTCCCAGTATTATTGATTGTGATGTATATATACAATCAAAGTATGCATTTATATTTCATTCATAATTATTTCAACTTTAGTTTTATTGTTATTATTGTATTTGTGGGATTTGTAAGAGTTTCCCCTGTGTATCCAACCGTATCCATATCTTTTCATTGTTTTCATGTGTATTCAAAGTGTATCATGATACATATCCATATGGAAGCTTACCAATACTCTTTAAACCTTGACCCACGGTATGGTGATGGTGTTGATCATTTCACTTGATGGTCTTAGGGAACGCCAATAAGAGTGTAGCGTGGATAAAATGAGCTATCCATGACTTCAACCACGACACAAAAAGCACCCCTTTAATCTAACTTCTTAGAACTGGTTCATAGGAACGGTTTTTTCTTTTCTCTTTTTATTTTCTTTGCTTCTAAGTGAGACAACCCTAACCAAACGTCACTTTGATCTTGAGAAACACAATAATCGTGAGAATTAATTCTCAGGATGCATACCAAATGGGCTTTAATGTATCCCACTTATTCGTCTGAATTGAGATCCATCACCTACCCACAAGAATCCTACCTACACAATACTACAGTTGTACATTCAGACCATCTCTCCATGAATGGTAACATGCAAACATGGGAGATATTCTCAACGTACAGCTATAATGAGGCATAAGTAGACATGGGTAGAATTCTTGTGGGTAGGAGATCTGAGTTCTATTCATCCGCCCTATCCCTCTTCGAACTTCAATCACAGTTTTGTATTAAAATTAAATACATTTTGTACGGTTCCTACTATAATCTCTCTCTCTTTCTCTCTTGGTTGGGTTGGATTAAGGGCCAAACCTAAGCATGGACTTTGGCCTAACTTAAATTGATGTTAAAATGAATCCCATACATTGCATAGGTTTAAATGTTTAATTGTTAGTGTATAAAAGAAACAATAGGCAAGCAATTGCATGTTAATTTTCCAAATTAGCAAAATACGGAAGAATATACAATGTCCCCCCTCTTTGTTGAGGATTGAACTAATATAAATACATACACATAAATGGGCTGGATGCGGGTTGAAGGCCAACTCATCCTTCAGTCACCCACACCCATTGATAACCCATATTTTTTTTCTTTCTTTTTTATTTTTTTTTTTTGTTTTGGAGAAAGGTCAAACTAAAAGTTTTATTAGGGAAAGCAAGGCCCTAAAAGGTAGGCCCACTTACAATTTACAAAACCACACCAAAGTCCATAAAGAAAAACAAAACGCCTGAAACCTCAAAACTTTAAAATAACCCAGATCGGATTCTAAGCCAGGCAACAACAATTCAAGAAAGCACTTTCTTACCCCCTACCCCTGCCGTGAGCCCGTGAGTACTAGAGGACACCCTGGGGAGGGGGAGGCTTTCAAGAGTCAAGACTGTAAATGGGTTGCAGACAAACCTAATCCTCCCATCTTGACCCATTTGAATATAAAACAATATGCAAATTAATTCTTATATTTAGAAATAAACTTTGGGTCTCTTTTTATAAGCCATATTTCCCTACCTGATTGGTTCAACCCAAAAATAAATGTGCTTCATTAAGAAGTTAGAGAGAGCAAGAAGATATAAGAGAGCAGAGAAAAATGTAGGAGAAAATTAATGAGTGAGAAGAGAGAGGTTGGAGAAATGGAAGAGATGAGCAAGATGAGAGAAAGGAGAGAAAGAAACATTTAAGAGAGGCAGATCAGCTTGTTACCTACTGGTTGAATCATTGCTAGATCCCTAATAGGGAATGCACCTTTAAGCATGTAATACTTGTTTGGGGATCGAGCAATAGATCCCATTAGAAGGTAACTAGATCTGGATTAACGAGAGAGAGAGAGAGAATAAGAAAGAAAGAGAATGAGTTGGAGAGAAAAAAGAAAAGAGGAGAGTGAAACAGTGGGTAGAGAGGAGAGAGATGAAAGAAAATTGTTGGGAAGAGAAAGAGGATAGAGAAAATGAAAATCAGGGAGAAAGTGAAACACTTATAATTGATCCAAATGGATACCCACAAGTCCACAATCCAACCCAACCCTTTCTATTTGACCCGAAGAGAATTAACTCATATCGAATAGAAGAAAAATAAACAATCAATAATCTGATTAATTTAATCAAAGAAAAGGAATAAAAGTTAAGAGCGAAAAGGGGGGATAGAGTAGAGGTGTAAAATGGGCCGTGCCCCCCACGGCCCGACATTGCCCAATACGAATTTGGACCAGCCCGGTACGATGGTTCACAAGCTGTGCCAGGCCTAGCACGATCATGCTGGCCATGCTGAGCCTAGGGTTTTAGGTCTATGGGCCGGGCCAGCACGGCACAACCGAGCGGGCCATGCCACCTGTGGTTCGCGTGCCAGCATGGCCCATATATATATTTTATATATTTATATAATATTATATAAATTATAGTTATATAATAATATATAGTATATAACATATTAATAAAATAAATAATTTTTTAATTTTATTATACTAATTTATTTAATAATTGTATATATAAGCAATTTTATACATCAAAATTCATATAAAATTAAAATTTTAAGTTTTTTTATCAATTTTTTTAAATAAATAACTTTGGCTCGATACACAGCCTAGCCTAGCTTGGCCTAGAGCTCAACCCACAGGCCAACCCAGCTAGCGGCATAGCACGACACAGCAAGGGCCTGCACGGGCCCGGGCCGTGGGCCATGCAAGGCTGAGATGGCCCGAGATAGCCCATACGGGTCTGGGCCATGGGCTGCGGGCCATACACAGCCCAAGATGGCCCACGGGCCAACACAGCACGGCCCACACTTTGCGCAGATCGCTCACGGGCCATGCCATGCCATGCCGGCCCAGCACGGCCCGTTTTACACCTCTAGGGTGGAGTAGAGAAAGTGAAACTTCCCTCCAGTCTCCTAATTAGATTTTATTAATCACTGTTAAGTGAAAGGAAATTACATGTATGCCCATAAGATTTTATTAATTTCTGTTAACTGAATTGAAAATTACATGTATGCCCATACTAGGGCGGCTAATTCGTTTCATACATCTAAAGACTGAGGAGGCCCGAGAGACAAAGGCCCAATAAGAAGACTGATATAAGAGGCTAAAGATAGACAGACTAATCAGAGCCCATTCGGCGCAATATCTCTACACCAATCAATTATCAATATCATAAATAGGAAAACATTTGTCTGTTTAAATTTGAAGTCCTGGGCTGTCTGTCAATAGAGTTCTCCCTACTACTTTTATTCACACAAACACCTTGTAACAGTATAAATGCTGGATGCATTGTTGGGTGGAGAGCTTGACAGCACTGACTATCAAATAGGGCTGATCATTTCTAGCCCAACGGGCCCAGACCAAAAATAATAGATAACATTAGGGACCATTTGATAATAGCGAGGTCGAAGTGGCTGAACTGAAAAGCTGATTGTTTTTCAGCTTTCATAAATAACATTAAAACTACCATACCCTTGATTATTCATTTAATTCTTTTATCCATTAAAAGACAACGCAATAACTATTTCAGTTTAATAACTTCAGCTGTTATTAAACAGTCCCTAAATCTAGGTTTAAATGACCATAAATAAAGAATATCAAACACATAATTTAGTAGTTATGTATGAAGCATGAACTGTTTGGACACACTCACCCAGATTAGCGGGTTGACGACCTATTCGACTGCTTGGGTGAGCAAGTCGTTGACCAATTCAACAATTCTTAGGAAAATAGCAGTTCAAGGTCAAATTGAACCGGTACCCTGACTGGTTTCTGGGCTGAACGGCCCAACCGTGGTTAAAAACCTTAAATCTCTCTCTTTAAGTTAAATTCTTCTCTGAATATAATCAGTTTGATGTTTCGAATTGGGTGCTCCTATCGTCTAGTCCGAAGTCCGAACAAATCTACACATGATACTTTAAAAGTTTAAAAAATAAAAATAATTATAATAAAATTTTGGCTTGAAAATTGTTGATTGGGTTGAACAAGTCAATAGTTCAATCACCTAGTTTATCGAGTTAATGATCAATTAATTGTTTTTTGGGAAACCATCGTTGTATGAGTCAAATCAATCAATAGTTTGACCACCTAGGTCAACAAGTCATTGACCAATTCAACAGTTTTAAGGAAGATAGCAATTTGGGGGTGAAATGGAACCTGGCCAGTTTTTGGGCCAATTGGTTTGATTGTGTAAATAGATCAACAGTAGTTTGAAAACCTTGAATCTCTCTTTCTAAGTAAAATTCTTCTCTAAAATAGAACCACTTTGGCCACTGCTTTTCGTCTCAATAATTCAATGATTCAATCTGAAAAATCAATCCATGATATTTAAAAAATTAAAAAAACAATAATTACAATAAAAATTTGACTAAAAATTGTTGTTTGGGTTGAACGAGTCAACAGTTTGATCACCAAGGTCAATGTGTTGATTATCAATTCAATAGTTTTTTGGAAAAAACCATTGTTGTATGGATCAAGTGAGTTAACAGTTCGACTGCTTGGATCAATAGGTCGTTGACCAATTCAATAGTTTTTAGGAAAATAACAATTTGGGGGTAAAATGTAGTTGGTACCCTGACCGGTTTATGGGTCAAACATACTGACCATCTAGGTCAACAACGGTTGAAAACCTTAAATCTCCCTCTCTCTCTCTCTCTCTCTCTCTCTCTCTCTCTCTCTCTCTCTCTCTCTGGGTAACCATTGGGTTAACCATTACAGACATAAGTATTGATGAAGGGAAATTTGGCCCGACCTCGCAATCGCCCAACACGTGGCAAAGGCAAGCAGCTCGGGACAGTAGAGCACCCAAAGCGAACATCGGAAGCAAGTCCGAACTCATTACCGAGCCCAAACTCTAGACCGCTGTACTTAGTCCGAGCTCCTTGTTAAGAGCGAGCTCCCTGTTAAAGGCCCGAGCTCCCTAAAACCCGAGCTCCCTAAGTCCGAGCTCGGTACTAGGAGCCTGAGCTCCCTAAGAACCCGAGCTCCCTAAATCCGAGCTCCCTGTTAAGAGCGAGCTCCGAGTTAAGGGTCCAAGCTCCCCAGGTAAGAACCCGAGCTCCCTAAAAACCGAGCTCCCTATTAAGAACAAACTCCCTACTGGGAGTCCGAGCTCGCTATTAAGAGCGAGCTCCCTACTGAGAACCCGAGCTCCCTGCAAGGAGCACGAACCATACTGGGCCCCAAGCCTCACAAAGCTGACCCGAGCTGACCCGTGGTAGCTCGGAACACTCCAAACCGAACTCAAGGCACCTCGCTCGCCACTCCAACACTTCACTTCCAAAGCACCAGGCCAGCCAAACGTACCCGATACCAATGACGTCTTTATCCAAGGGCAACGTACTTGACTGATTTGGGATCTGACGCCTGACAGCTGCATTTCAAACGGCTTCCTGCCACCGCCACCTGCAACCGTCGTCACTATCCGCAGAGACGGCTCCGACAAAAGGAACAGTGGCGGTTCTGTCCGACCAGAGGAAATGACACCCGAACTGGCAGGAGTTCAGAAGTAATCATGCCCGACCTGACGGAGGCCTGGAAGTGAGTGCGCGAGGTGGTTATAAAAGGCTTCTACCCCCCTAGGGACGAGGTATGCTAACTTTCGCGCTATCTGGTTATTCTTGCCTTTGAAGGATTCTACTTGAGCTTCGGAGCCCTTACGCCGAGTTCTCCCCGGAGCTTCTCTTCTCCTCCCGTTTCAGGTCCCTGTTACTCAGTTCAGAGGCAAGATCATCGACAGCTAAGACCGGCCAGATTGTGCATCATCAATTGGCGCCGTCTGTGGGAACCGCTTCAAAAAGCCTCCCTCCAAAACATTCATACCCTTTCCTTCTTCTCTGAAAAACTCATTACTTATGGCCTCATCCAGCAACGCCGGACGCGACACGGAGACAAACACCACCGGGGAACAGCTCCAAGTTCCCGTGGTGTGTGTTGGGCAGTTCACCATCCCCCTCACGGTGGATGGAATCCCCAATCTGACTACGCCACAAGCAGTGGCACCTGTAAGCCTACCTTCCGCAAACATCCCCTTCCCTCTTCCCATCGAGACTACCTTCACTGAACCAACCGCCGTCCCCCTGGCAGCTAGCCAAAATCGGTTGGACGACTTAATGCAATGCATGCGGGCAATGCAAGCCCAGATGCAGCAGTTCCAGCAACACCAGCTTCACCAGCACCAAGTGTTGCACAACCTCTCCCAATACCACTATCAGCAGCAGTTTCCCCAACTGACACCGAACCAACCACTACTTCCACCTCGCCACCCTGCCCCGAAGCCAGTAAAGGCCTCTCCGCAGGATGGACGCCTCCACCAAGGAAAGGCCTCCAGGCCCTAGAATCCCCCAAACAGCCAGGCCTCGTCCCCAGGCCAGAGAGAAAGAAAAGTCATCCCCGCCTCGCGACTCGCAGGTGGATCAGGAACCTCGCCTGCGAGGTCGGCACCTCGGGTCTCCAAACCGGAGTCCCCACTGGTGGGAAACCGATTCGACGCACTGGCAGCAGCGGACTACCAGCACTCCGAGCCCATCGAGCTCGGCAACACGGAGGCCAGCAGCGCCAGCACAAGGCCCACTCAGCAGCGAAGACGCCGTCAAAGTCGACGAACCGCCACCCGTGTCTTATCCGAGCTCAGAGGCAAAGGCGAGACGAGCTCGGACGAGGTAGGAGTCGCCCCGATTCCCTCAGTTCCTTCCCCCCTCGCCTCAGAACTCCTGGCAGTCCCCTTGCCTAGAGATTTCAAGCTCCCGCCCCTAGACAAGTACGACGGATCCTTCGACCCCAACGACCACATGGATGCTTTCCAGTCCCAAATGCACCTCGCCAGGGCCAGCGAATCATGCATGTGCGTGGCCTTCACCACCACCCTCAAGGGGGTAGCCCGCACTTGGTACAGGAACCTGGCCCCCGGATCAATAAAGTGTTGGGCTCAGTTCGTGCAGGTCTTCACTGCACACTTTGTCACCAGCAAACGGTGCCCCAGAGCAGAGGAAAGCATCTTCGGAGTAGTCCAAAGGGAAGGAGAAACCATACGGGGCTACATCAAACGATTCAACGAGGCATGCTTACAAATACCTCGGTTAGACCCCGCGGTACAGCTCGCCGCAGCAAAAAGAGGGGTGACGCACAAGGAATTCAAGTGGCACATGGTAGCTAACCAGCCCGCGACCGTGGCCGAGTTCCTCAAGCTCGCGGACAAGTTAATGAGGACGGAGGAGGAAATCAACCAAAGAACCGAGGGCGGAAACGAGAAAAGAAAGAGGGACGGCGAGCCCTCTAGCTCGGCCGACCGAAAAAACCCGGCCCGGGACCCAAAACCGAACCAGTCGTTCCGAGCTCCCCTGCCAGCTCGGACAGATTACACGCCCCTGAACATGAGGCGGACCGAGATCTTAATGACGATCAAGGACGCCCCGTACGTGATCCCGACCTCACCTACGGAGCAAGGCGAAGAACGAGCCTCGCCAACAGAAGAAACAGTCGTGATCCCGACCTCACCTAAGGACCCAGCTCGCGCACTCCAGATTGGTGCTTTTGTCAAGGAACCTCTACGGACCGAACTGGTAAGTTTTTTACTCCAAAATTTAGATATTTTTGCATGGTCCGCGGCCGATATGCCCGGTATTGACCCTAGTCTTATAACTCACAAACTTAACACTGACCCTTTAGTCAGACCCGTTAGACAGAAGAAACGGAACTTAGCCCTAGAGCGCTGGAAAGCGGTCGACGAGGAAGTCGAAAAGCTCCTCGCGGCAGACTTCATAAGGGAAGTCCATTACCCGAGCTGGGTGGCCAACCCTGTGCTGGTGAAAAGGCGAACGGCAAGTGGCGCATGTGCGTCGACTACACCGACCTGAACCGAGCTTGCCCGAAAGACTGCTTCCCCCTTCCTAGGATCGACCGCCTAGTGGACGCGACCTCGGGACATGAATTGCTAAGCTTCCTGGATGCCTACTCAGGCTACAACCAAATCCGGATGGACCAGTCCGACGAGGAAAAAACCAGCTTCATAATCGAGTTCGGTCTATACTGTTACAAGGTCATGCCCTTCGGGTTAAAAAACGCCGGGGCGACCTTCCAAAGACTTGTAAATAGGCTGTTTCGGCCCCTGATCGGCACAAAGATAGAGTGCTATGTAGACGACATGGTCGTCAAAACACAGTTTTCGCAAGAATTAATACAAGACTTAGTTTCTGTCTTCCAAATCCTGCGTCAGTATAACATGAAATTGAACCCCAACAAATGTGTCTTTGGCGTCACCTCGGGCAAGTTCCTGGGCTGCGTTGTCAATCGACGTGGCATCGAGGCCAACCCAGACAAAATACAAGCCATCCTAGATATGAGACCACCTCGAAAAATAAAAGAAGTCCAAAGGCTAAACGGCCGCATAGCCGCCCTAAGCCGCTTCATGTCCAAGTCGGCAGATCGCTGCCTACCCTTCTTCAAAGCAATCAAAGGCAAGGGGTTCGAATGGACCCAAGACTGTCAGCTCGCGTTTGACGAGCTAAAAGGCTACCTCGCCAATGTGCCAACCTTAGCTCGGCCCGAGGAAGGCGAAGTCTTAGAGCTGTACCTCTTGGCTAGCGACGAGGTGGTCAGTTCGGTACTAGTATAGGAGGCAGACCGGGTCCAATGACCCATATATTATGTTAGTAAAATCTTGTAGGGAGCAGAGACAAGGTACCCGCAGATAGAAAAGCTAGCGTATGCCCTGGTGGTAGCAGCACGGAAACTCCGCCCGTACTTCCAGGCCCACACCGTCATCGTCCTGACCGACAAACCTCTGAGGCAAGTTTTACTCAAACCCGAGGTTTCCGGCCGGCTGACGAAGTGGTCCATCGAACTCAGCGAGTACGATCTCTAGTACAAGCCAAGAACTGCCATCAAGGCCCAAGCCTTGGCAGATTTTATCGCAGAGTGCACATTCAACCCCGAAGCCCGGGAGCTGGTCGAGCCCGAGGTCCCCAGTTCGGGCGAACTCGGAGCTCCCAAGCCAAACGAGTCCGAACCCCGTGAAGTAGCAGCCAGCGTGGCTTCCCTCTTGGTTAGACCAAGCGCGAACTGGGATGAGGAGCCCTGGATCCTTCACGTAGATGGCTCCTCAAACCAACAAGGCAGCGGGGCTGGAATAGTGCTACGCGGCCCGGGCGGAACAAAACTGGAATACGCACTACGCTTTGAGTTCGCGGCATCCAACAACGAGGCGGAGTACGAGGCACTGATAGCCGGGCTAAACCTAGCGCGCAACGTCGGAGCAAAGCACATGGTTATCTGCAGTGATTCTCAGCTCGTGGTCAACCAAGTTACAGGCGAGTACGAAGCACGCGAACTCACTATGATTACGTACTTAGCAAAAGTAAAGGAAGCTCTGCTCAACTTCCAATCACACTTCATCAAGCAAATCCCGAGGTCAGAGAACGCTGAGGCCGACGCCCTGTCCCGACTAGCTAGCACGAGCCACAACGCCAGGAGAACCGTGTACGTAGAGGACTTGCCTCGGCCCAGCATTCTCGGTGGGGCAGAAGAGGTCGCTCCCGTCACCGAAGCGGAGCCGAGCTGGATCGACCCACTCGCGAGCTTCCTGTTAGACGGAACCCTCCCCGCGGACCGCAACACAGCCAAGAGGGTGCAGCGCCAGACAGCCAAATACGTCATGATAGACGAACGGTTGTACCGACGATCCTACACGCTCCCCTATCTGCGGTGCTTGCGCCCAGCCGAAGCCGAGCTGGTACTCCGCGACATCCATGAAGGCCTGTGTGGCGGACACCTGGGGGGCAGAGCCCTCGCCCAAAAGGCACTTCGACAAGGATACTACTGGCCAACGATGAAGACAGAGGCAATCGAGCTCGTCAGAAAATGCGGCAAGCGTCAGAAGCATGCCAGCATCCACCATCAGCCCGCTGCCAACCTCAAATACCTCACCAGTCCATGGCCTTTCGCCCAATGGGGCATCGACCTCCTGGGGCCATTCCCACCAGCGACAGGCGGGAGAAAATTCCTTGTGGTGGCAGTAGATTATTTCACAAAGTGGATAGAAGCTGAACCCCTGGCAATAGTTACAGCCCGAAACATACAAAACTTCTTTTGGAAGAACATCGTATGTCGCTTCGGCCTACCTCGGGTACTGATCTCCGACAATGGCAAACAGTTCGAAGACATCAAGTTCCAAGAATGGTGCCGAAGCATGGGAATCAGTCAGAACTTCACATCGGTCGCACACCCGCAGGCAAATGGCCAAACAGAAGTAATGAACAGAGCCATCCTCCGCGGACTGAAAGCGCGATTGGACCGAGCCAAAGGTTTGTGGGCAGACGAACTACCAAGTGTTTTATGGGCACACCGAACCACGGAAAAGACCGCCACGGGTGAGACCCCCTTTAACCTCACCTATGGCACCGAAGTAGTGATCCCGGCGGAAATCGAAGTGCCTACGTTGCGACTAGAAGCGTACGACGAACGGACAAACGAGGGCGAGTTACGCACCAACCTCGACCTACTGGACGAAGTGAGAGACCTCGCGCACATCCGAACTGCGGCTTACCAACAAAAGGTAGCTCGGTACTACAACGCGCGAGTAAAAAAGAGGAACTTCCGCGTCGGCGACCTGGTTCTCCATAAGGTCATGGTGCCCGAACCCGGCGTAGGGAAACTTGGACCGAACTGGAAAGGACCCTACAGAGTAATGAAAACACTCGGTGGGGGAGCATACGAGCTCGGAACCCTAGAAGGGAAACAAGTACCCCGAGCATGGAACGTTGTCAACTTGAGAAGGTACTATCTATAGGCCACCAAGGCAAGTACGCCGAAGTCATTTCATAAAACGAACTGAAGGACCGAAATGGTCAGTTCGGCAAAAGAATATAGCTCGAAGACACCAGTACATGAACAAAAAAATTTCATTTCAAAATAGGTGTGTACATTTAAAAAAAAAAGTGTACATTCACAAGCCCGGGGCTACTTCATCGTTATCAGAAGCCTCTCCGACAACGCCCGAAGGACCTGCCTCCCCCTCGGAGTCTGGTTCGGCATCCGCAGCATTAGCCATCTCCGGAGTGATGCACGAAGTGGATATGGCACTGGTATCGATGTCGGGGTATGTATTCCGGATCATCCACCGACTTAGCTTGAAACCCCTCTCGTATGAGTCTACCATCAGGTCATCGAAATCCGGCGAAGCAATGTAATCGTTAACAGCCTTCTTCTTCGCGTCTTCGATGCCTTGAGAGAAGATCTGAGTCCTCTCCCTGATATCCTCCTGAAGATACTCGACCTGGTGCTCCAGGTCCAGCTTCATTTCCGCCATGCGCTGCACCACCACTCCCATGGCCTCGGCATCCCTCTGAGACCTCGCCTGCCTAGACTGCGCACGGCGAGCAGCAACATCAGCAGCACGAGCATTCTCCTCGGAAGCTCGCGCCTGCCGCGAGCATTTCTCCACCTAGTTCGCCAAGGCGTGAATGGAGGAGTTCACCTATCAAAGGAAAACGAGATCAGAGAAACGAATAAAAGAATAGAAGCCGAGCTCTAAAGAAGGGATCACTTACCACCATGGCATGAGTAACGGCACGGCAGGCCACTTGGTGCAGAGGGAGCTCGGTCCACGCCGCAACTTCCTCAGGAAACATCGCCTCCTTACTCCGTTGAAGAACATGCACAGGCGACAGCACGCTCCTGAAGTCCCCCGGGGCCTCCGAGCCCGACGGCCCAGCTCGCATATGAGCGGACGCGGAATAGGTGGGAGCCCCCATGTGTGTGGTTTCGGCATAAGGAGCCCCCGCCGGCCCCTGCATAGGAGGAACCATCTCGGGCTCCTCTGTCGGATAATCCGGCACCTCGGGCTCCGCAGCTCGGGATGGCTCGGCGCGAGCTCGCTTGGCCACCCGCTTTCTCCTCTTCATCCCCTCGAACAAGTGCGCACCTCGGGACCCTCGAGAATCCATTGTACCTGCGAAAAGGAGTTCGGCATCAGTAAGACGTAAAAGAAGAGCAAGACAAGATCACTAGGGAAAGAACCTACCCGAACTCAGGCCCGCAGCAATAAGCTTGGCCTCCGTCAGATACCATTGGCAATCCAGCCCAAGCCGCGCCCATTGCCGGAGGCCCTTCGCCGTCTCCTCATCAAGTGTGATGCCGGAATCAGGAGCGGCCACCCCCCAGCCGGTCTGAAACGGCCACCCCATCGCACTTTGCACCCCGAAATAGTCCTGCTTCCACACCGGGACCTTATTGGGGAGTCCGTGTAAGAGCTTGAAGCCCGGACGAGGGGACAGGTAGTATGCCCGCCTACGCCCAGGAAGTGGACCCACTTGCTTTTTCAGCATTAAGATAGAAGAAAAAATCTCCAGATCCAGAGGGAAGTTCTCGTCGCAAAATAAAGAGATCGTTCCCACTAAGTTCCTAATAGAATTCGGGTGAAGCTAGCCAACCGTCACACCGAAGTGGTTTAGGACCTCGACAAGAAGAGGGTGGAAGGGCAGTCACAGCCCCGCCGTGAGCTGTTCCCGGAAAATCACCATCTCATCAGGACCGTGTTCCCAAGGAAAGCTGCCCGTAGGAATAAAGTACCCGTACTCACTGGGCAAGTTGTAGTAGTCTACGAGGGTTTGAAGTTCCTCAAGCGTCATAGTCGAAGGGCCGAACTGATCTACAACCCGGCCACGACGAGAGGTGGATGCCGACCTACCCGAAGCACCTCGGGTGGTAGGCCCGACCCCTTCCTCAGGACCTACATCGGGCTCACTTGAACTACCGTGAGACGCAAACTGGTTCGTAGAACCCACATCAGACTCGCTTGAACAGTCTGAACCCCCCAAACTAGACATCGTGAAACGGAACGAGATTCCAAAAACACTCACCCGGGAAGAAGACTGAAGCAGACCGCGAGAACTCGAACAAGCAAGAAGACCTGGGACGCGAGCTGAAAAGCCTGGACGCGAGCTGAAACTTAAGGCGCGAGCTCAAGATGTACAACAGTAGCAAGGACGGGTCCCCCCCCCCCCCCCCCCCCGCGCACTATTTATATCCACAACGTACGGAAAGCGACGGCCCAGATCGAAGCCAATCCAACGGCCCACAGCCGCGCTAAGCCGCACGTCTTCCAAGACCAATCAGCGCATGTCTTTCCGAAACTGACGGAACGTTACACACGTCTTGTCAGAGGACAGGTGTCGGCACGTGTCTTCCCGAAACTGACGGGGTAACGGCACACGTCTCCTCGCAATAAAAGCGTCTGCAGCGCAACTCCCGAACAGCCGCCATCACGACTCCCAAACGCGCGCCCTTTTTTAAAAATCAAATTAGAGCAAGCGCGCTCAGCACGGACCAAAACCCTCCTGCTACCTTGCAAACTCCCCGCGCTAAGACGGAACCGTTGTCGCAGGGAGTGGGGGGCAAGTGATGAAGGGAAATTTGGCCCGACCTCGCGATCGCCCGACACGTGGCAAAGGCAAGCAGCTTGGGACAGTAGAGCACCCAAAGCGAACATCGGAAGCAAGTCCGAACTCACTACCGAGCCCGAACTCCAGACCGCTGTACTTAGTCCGAGCTCGGTACTAGGAGCCTGAGCTCCCTAAGAACCCGAGCTCCCTAAATCCGAGCTCCCTGCTAGGAGCCCGAGCTCCCAATTAAGGGTCCGAGCTCCCCAGGTAAGAACCCGAGCTCCCTAAAAATCGAGCTCCCTATTAAGAACAAACTCCCTACTGGGAGTCCGAGCTCGCTATTAAGAGCGAGCTCCCTACTGAGAACCTGAGCTCCCTGCAAGGAGCACAAACCATACTGGGCCCCAAGCCTCACAAAGCTGACCCGAGCTGACCCGTGGCAGCTCGGAACACTCCAAACCGAACTCAAGGCACCTCGCTCGCCACTCCAACACTTCACTTCCAAAGCACCAGGCCAGCCAAACGTACCCGATACCAAGGACGTCTTTATCCAAGGGCGACGTACCTGACTGATTTGGGATCTGACGCCTGACAGCCGCATTTCAAACGGCTTCCTGCCACCGCCACCTGCAACCGTCATCACTAGCCGCAAAGACGGCTCCGACAAAAGGAACAGTGGCGGTTCTGTCCGACCAGAGGAAATGACACCCGAACTGGCAGGAGTTCAGAAGTAATCATGCCCGACCTGACGGAGGCCTAGAAGTGAGTGCGCGAGGTGGTTATAAAAGGCTTCTACCCCCCCAGGGACGAGGTATGCTAACTTTCGCGCTATCTGGTTATTTTTGCCTTTGAAGGATTCTAACTTGAGCTTCGGAGCCCTTACGCCGGGTTCTCCCCGGAGCTTCTCTTCTCCTCCCGTTTCAGGTCCCTGTTACTCAGTTCAGAGGCAAGATCATCGATAGCTAAGACCGGCCAGATTGTGCATCATCAAGTATTAATTCCTTAGTCTTTTTTTAATTTTTTTCATTTGAATTAAATAATTAATGCATTAATTTTCTATTAATTATTGACTAACTTTAGTCTCGTCTTGAATCAACACACTTCACCCAACATAAATCCAAATCAATTTGACCTGAGTCCAGGCCAGTTCAATGCGGTCTGACCCGAACCAGCACATACTAATCCGAATCGACCTGAATCCGAAACAATTTTGGACGTGATGATTTGCTGCCCACATGCTTTTCCCGATCTAGACCGTCCGTCCAACCAAAATCCACACAACCCGACCCAAATATGGATTGACCCCGATTTACTTACGTTGACCTGGTTTGGATCAGCCGGTCTAGTCCCAAACCCGTGCACAAACCTAATACGGCATGGTCCAAGTCAATCCACCATTAACTGAACCGGTTTGGTTCGGTCCAACCGGACTGATCTAGATCTAAATGGTTCAACCACCCTTGATGTGATTAGCTTGAAAATAATCCAATTAGATAGTTCAAGTTGGTCTGACCGGCTTGAACCTAAGTGGTTCGGTCAAACCCAAAATCCAAACATAGTCAAATGGCTTCGCCTCTTGTATAAAAATTACATGCATGTAATGTGATTTGAACCTTCACCATTTGTATAAATAGTAACTACAATTACTACCAAGCTATAACCAACTTATTTGTTAAGAGAGAGTTAGTTTGCTTTTTAAGTCCATAAATATAAGATTAATGGGTTTGGGTGGATTGGATTGGGTTAAAGCAGGTTTGAGTTGAACCCAACCTATTTAATTTTATATAACTGGGTCATTAATGGATTGGCGTGTTAGATCGATTGAATTGAAAATCAACCCAAACCAAACCCAACCCAACCCACCCAGTTGCCACCCCTATTCACACACACATATTTAAGTTAAATTATTCTCGGAATAATGTTTCTGGTTGGGTGATTCGTCCATATGAATCGATCAATGATCCATTGACCCGGGTGATTGAACCATCAATCCATTCAACAATTTTTTGCTGTTTTCAAATTTTAATTATTTTTTATTTTTTTAATTTATTTTGTTAGAATGGGCCATCCGTTGGAACCAAACGGTCGAACCATCAACCTAAAAACCAATAGTCAGAATGGTTCCAGTTCCAGATAATTTTTTAAAACATTGATCTATTGTCTAAAGATCAAGATGGTATTTAGCCTCATTATCCTTTATCTGTAAAACAGCACCCGTTCAGTGCTACATGGGTGTTTACTTAATAGAGTTTAGTTAAATTGTTTATCAATAGATGTTTCCTCGAACACTTAAAAAGGCGTTTTTTCATTATTTAGCTTATATGGCATCCAATGGCGCCTGTCAACAAACACTAAAAACATTTTCCAACCACTTCTCATTTTTCAATGAAGATGTCATACAAAACATTCATTTAAGCAATAGAACTAAACAACCCTCAAATGCAAAAGCTCTAGAGCCATTCATCTAAACAAAGATACAATCATCTTAATGAATTGAACCATGATACTGGAAAGCCACAATATCATAAAAAGTTCTTCTGATATTGCCCATCTCAAAAGCTTCACAATATTCATGTGTATTTTTTAAGTGCACCATGATACATCTCAAGTTTAAGATTGTTTTTTCCTACACACTCTTTGCATTCCTGATACTTTTATACCAAGTTCAAAATATTGTGATGTATCAATGTATGTCATATGATTCATCAGCTTTTAAATCCACTGCAACGCTAAATATGTAAATTTAGTTTAAATGGCCATATCCAGTTCGTTGCCTCTTTGACTCTGCAATAAGCACAGTTGATACTCTTTTGATTTCATGCTAATACAGTAAAATGGTGGAACGAGATTCAAGTAAAGTGGGCAGTTTCTTAACTGTTATAAGTGAACAGTTTTTAAATGTTTATTAGACAATTTCTTAACTGTTATAAGTGGTCAGTTTTGGGAGTGAGAGTAAAAGACATATATGCCCTTTTTATACCGTTGTATGTTGCTTAGATAAAGGGTAAAAATGTCTAATGAAAAATCTAGAAAATGGGGTTGTTCGCTCTTTTATTAATAGTATAGATTTTAATAATCAATTATTTTTTAAATTTTGCTGATAAGAATGAACCAAGCTGAGTAGATGCATGTTAAAATTTGTAACTAACATGATTATGACAAGTAATTGAAGCGTGGCCTTGTGATATATTTGTTGCCTTGGGGTTGGAATCTCTTTGCTTGTAGCTTTTTGTAGCAAAGTCTAAGTTAATGAGAGGAGAGTGTATGGGAGTCAATAGGAGTTAATATGGAAGTGAAAGTTAATTGACAACTAAATGAGGTAGAGACTAACGAAAATGAGTGGGAGAAAGTTATATATGGGAATTAATGAGAGATTATAGGAGTTGAGAAAGGAGAGAGTGGGAACTTTTGACATTTGAATTTCAACTAGCAAAGTGCTGACAGAAGAGCGTGGAAATGGGATAAATCTGGGAAATTTTCGGTTAAATCCTTCTATAACGCGATCTCAAGATCAGAAGAGCAGAATATTCCAGTACAGATCGTCTGGTGTAAGAATGTTCCCACCAAGGTGGCCTTCTTTGTTTGGCTGGCCTGCCTGAATAGACTCTTAACCAGGGACTCCATGAGGCTCAAGAGGAATCTATGAATCATCTGCTGCTACACTGTAGTTGCGCCAAGAAGGGTGGTTCAAAATCTAGAACCTGTTTGAAATAAAGAGCTGCTGTCCAGAATCAGTTATGGATTTTGTATGAGGTTGGATTGGAGAACAGGAGGTTTATCCTTGAATGAAAAACTGGCTTGGAACATGGAGCCTGTAGCAGTGTTTTGGTACTTATGACAAGAGAGAAATGTAAAAGTTTTCAAGAACAAGAGCAGCTCTCCAGACTCTGTTTCTGAGAATAGTGGACATTGATGTCTTGGCTATGAGAATATCTTTTTGTAAAGCAGGACTGGGAGGGTGTAGATCTGATTGAGCAGTGTTTTGTAAATCCCTGTGTAGTTGTACATGTTTTTTGTTCTCTTTTATTTCTTTTAGTGACATTATACTTTACCTGTTTTCGAAACAAAAAAAAAAGAAAGAAAGATATTGACCATATCAGCCCAATACATTCAAAATATCATTGCAATTATGCAATATAAATTATATTAATCACATGTGTATCATTGACTCCCGTTGGTGCTTTATGAATTGATTCATCTTATTGTCAAGCACTATCATTCAGGTTTTCTGCCATGAAATGGGTGAGAGTAAGGTCCTTCTAAAAAAGATCAAGCCTCAGCATGCGAGGCATAGAAAGGCATAAACCTCAAGAATTAGTGACTATTGAATGATTTAATGCAAACAAAAATTATTTAATGTATTTTAAAGTTAAAAACATATAGGAGGTGCATTTTGATAATTATGGGCCAAATAAAAAGAGTAAATTGAAAAGCCAATAGGGCAAATTGAATTGTTAGGGGTTCACTCTTGATTCTGCTTAAATAAAGTGAGATTTTTCTTATTATATACTACACTATTGGGCACCAGAAATGTAGCAATCCAAGTTTGCTATTTTTCTCTATTTTTTTTCCTCCACAAGAAAATACATTTTACCCTATTTTCACCTCTCATTTCTCTTATTATATATATATACAGAGAGAGAGAGAGAGAAAAGGTGTTCGGCATCGATGCTGCTACATAGGCTGTTTTCTGATAAAACAGCACTGGTTTTGCTTGGTACCAATGCTGTATTACAGTTTTCAGCATTGGTCTACATTATCCAACACCCAAGATGATGCCACATTGTTTTCATGTCATTGCACCACTGGCAGAAATAGGTTATTTTCTAAGAAAACATTGAATTTGATATTTCTTCAAACTATACTTTTCCAATTTCCAAAGTATGGTCTGGAATAACGTTTTTTTTTTCTAGAAAAACGATACCAAATAAGGTCATTTTTCCTTTTTAGTTTTTGAGGCATACGCATATATTCCCACTATTATCTTAGACTGTTTAAGAAAATTACAGTTTTGCCCCAGGGATGGTATGTTTAACGAACTTACTGGAGTGATACCAAAGGCTACATGGAGAAATACCAGTTGTTTCCAATCTTCTGGATCAAATACCAATGACCCTTCCACTTTGCTAAGACCTTTTTTTTTGTTGTTTCTTTTCCTTTGACACAATGTCATTTAGTTCTTTCAAGATTTGTGTCTCCGGTGAAAAGTACACTCAACGTCATGTCTCCAAGGAAAACATCTTTGTCCTTGGCACTGGATTATAGTTTAATATTCTGTCTTTTTTCCAGTAAAATGCTGTACATTGTTATTAAATCACTTCATTATTCACCTTTAAGCATTTCTTCTTCCTTCAAAAAAAGAAAAACTGTTCTGATAAGATGTGGTCTATGGTTTTCCAAACGTCAGCCAGCTTCTTCTCACTTCCAAGCCTCAACCAGCCTAGTAAACCACATATACGCCTTCTGTTCTGGTGTCTATGGCCTCTTCCCAGAGGTACCCATTGGAGCAACCCCAGATCAGACCCACTACTCTGTCTCCTCCTGCCAATAATGCCTCCACCTGGGTTATAACTCCAGTTGCACAGCAAACTATTCAAACCAAGAAGATTGCTATTGAAATTCCTGTCAGGATTGTCACACTGGGCATGCTCTCAGCATTGACATTCTTCCTTTACCTTTATGGACATAGTGGGAAGCACCCAATTGAATTGCAGAAGCTCGTTAGAGGAAACTCCCAATGGTTTCTACGGGAACAAGCAATCCCTTCCTCAGACTTTCTCTACCTTGAACCCATTATTGAACCTTCCAATACGAGAGGAAGCAGGAGACAAAGGCAAAATAGGATTTTTTTCAAAAAATTAAATAGGTCACTTGACGCCATTTTTAACAGTTCTTAATGTTTTATTAATAAAGGGTATTTTTAAGTCCAGTGGGTTCAGCCCATGAGGTATACTTAAGTCCATTCAAAAAACTCATGTTATGTTTAAGTCAACTTATGAAAATACAAGGTATATTTAAGTCTTTACTCTTTAAAAAATTACTTATCTCAATCCTCTAGTGGCTTTACAGAATCCTTTAGGGGTGAATGCCAATAAATGTCCACTTTAAGAAAGTCCAATACTATATTTCTTATAAGAAAATGACCCATGTCTGCAGGTGCACATCCTCTTTACATCAGTCTACAGGAAATTCAGACTCAGTAAAATTAAAGAAAGGCATGTCCGTATCTTTTAAGAAATATGGGATGCACCATTTGGTGTTAAGAAATGTGTAACAAAGCTACACTATTGGACAAGAACAGTTTATCTGATCAGTGGTCCTCAATGTGAGTTTGGGTCAAATAAAACCTCATCCCTGGAAAGAATTTTAGGGGGCATGTTCTTATCTTTTTAATAAATGCAAAAAATTTGTTAACTTTTCTATGAAATACCAAAAGAGTGGGTAAAATCTTACAGCACTTTACACACCTTGATGATAATGATCCTAAAGACTACTCTTTCTTTTTCTGAAGTTTGACATCATCAGGAATCCATGAACTCCAATATAGTGGCACCAGTGTACATGCAACTTGTATCAAAATGCCATGTGGCAGCCCCGAAAAGTCTTTCTCTGAGATGCCAATATATTTCACAAGTGCGACGCCAAGATACCCACTCACAATAAATGCAAATGCAATAGCAGACATGACAAAGGCCATGAGAGATCCCTCGCAACCAGGTGGGCAGAGTTGTGCCATTAGGACACTGAATGGTAACAACTTGAATATGAATAAGACCTCCAATAACCCTGAGAAAATCACTACATACACAGAATCTGGAATACCAAGGTTCCGATAAAATTCCTTCACAAACAATACATCTGATAACATGAACATGGCCATCACAACCTGAACTGCTGAAATTAGTTTTCTTGGTGGGACTGATTTCAATCGTTGATTATAGATTACACTCCATAGAAGCATCGCTGCTTGTCCAAACACCTTAGACAGTCCAAGAACAGATGAATCAAGGCTCAGATACTGAGTTTGGTAGAAGAACATGGTTCCTGTCAAGACTGGGATAACGGCATAAGAAGCTGCAAACCATACAATTGCATAAGCAATCTCTGGCTTATGCAATGCAATTGATAGCATGGACAACTGTTTACGGATGCCAGAACTAGATGGATTCATGGGGAGGTTAAGTGAGCTTTCTCGGACTACCAGTGTTGTGAGGAGCTGGACAGATAGAAGAAGACCAAACACAAGGAACATCATCTGTGGGGAAAACCGATCTATAACAATGCCTCCAAGGAGGTTTCCGAGGACTCCACCAACAGAGGTAGCAATCCAAACAAATGACTGAAGCTCACCAGATGAAGATGGTTGTGACTTTTTGGAAGATGTTGGTTGCTTTCCTGTCTCGGCAACGAGGGCATCATTGGCAACCTCAACAATAGATGCACCAAGGTTGCTAAGGAGGAGAAGGAGACTAACAGTGAAGATAGAGATGCTTGTTGAAGGAAGGACTGCAATGGTTAGCCATGACACTGCCTGCAAGAAAACTGCACCAACAAAGTTAACTAAGTTACAATAACGAAGTTCATAACGACAAAGTTGTTGCTAATTCTGCAAAATATTAAAGGTGGTGTCTCATTTCAAATTTCAATAGATCTCAAACATACATTTGATGGTTAAGAAATTGGGAAAGATAGTCAAAGGGGTTCAGAGAGATTTAGAACATTGACCATTGAGAGAGAGAGAGAGATTTAAGAATGGTCTTATTATAGAGAGTAATGATGGATTTTATTAGAGAATTTTTTTATGAATATTTTATTAGAGAAAATTAAAGCCTGATGGTTTTTTATTGTGACATATTTTTAATAATTCGATTGAAAAATAAATAACCACATGCAAAAAATAAGAGAGGGAGGTCTGTGTGAACATCAAGGTGAGAGTGACAATTGGCCTCCCTCTATCCTCTATGTAGTATAGATATAGATGCCAAAAATACCAATCTTATACATGGAGCTTCACATATACATTTTTCCACTATTATGTAGGGAAGAATTTCATTGCAATATGCTTTGGGTTGTAGGTCTCACCAAGGCCTTTAAGACCTAACCTCATTGCGATGTGCTTTGGCTCAAACTAACTAAAACATTGCCAATTTCTATCCAATGTTTCCAAAGTTTCAGCAAGCCATGGAGAATGGTGCATAGGAATCAGCCACCCTTTCTCCAGTACCACATAGGGCCATAATCTGGTTGGAATATCTGAATTTGATACACTTATTGAAACTTCAAATCCGAATACAATCCAAAATCTGATATATCAGACTCTGTTGTCTTTAAAATAAAGAATAATTAAAAATTAAAATAATAATAACTTATAATAAATTTATATAAATATAAAATATTGGATTTATTAATTATAAACTTTATGTAATTTTGTATAATATCTATATATTTAAGGCCATTTCACAATGTTGGTCCCAACTATATAGGGTCTTGGGAAGGGTATATTGAATAGATTCCTAACCTTAAGCATTTTTTGCACAAAGTAGAGCTCTCACACATAACCTTCATTCTTATGCTGGCCAACTCAAGATTTTACTATTACACCAAGTAATGGTCTTGCATTATTATATTATGTATAATCAGATCAGATGAGATCATATCCACATCTGATCCTATTAGTAAATGGATGCAGGTTCTAAGATCTGAATGCAACATAATTAGATTGGTTTTTGGACTTTCGGAGTTCATTGATACAACATGTTCCACTTCCACATAAACCAAGGTCTCTTTCAATCCTAGACACCACGAAACTAGTACACAAGCCCAGAGCTACAACAGGACAACCAACAATGCCTAGTACACAAGGCCACATATTCCACCCATACTCCTACAATGCCTAGCCACCAGGAAACTAGTACACAAGCCCAGACCTACAACAGGACAATAACAAAAAAGCCCAGCCCTAAGCTGCCAGAGTAGGTTAAGTGTAACTTAAATACTCATCATTCCAATTTAACATACTTCATTGAATAGATTAGTGCATAATGGATAACCCACTGAGAGCCCATGCCCACTACCAACCAATGAAGCATCTATCTCGGCCCAAAATAAATGGGTAAATTTAGAGGTGTAAAACGGATCGTGCTAGGCTGGCACGGCATGACGCACAGGCGGCGGGCGCAAAGTGCGGGCCATGCCGCCCTCCCCTAGGATAATTTGGGGGTCAGCCTGGCATGGCCCATGGCCCAAGCCCATGTCGTGCCATGCCATGCCACAGGCCGGGATGGTTCGTGGGCCAAGCCTTGGGCCAAAGCTATTTATTTAAAAATTTGAAGAAAAAAACAAAATTTTAATTTATATGAATTTTGATGTATACAATTGCTTATATATACAATAATTAAATAAATTAGTATAATAAAATTGAAAACAATTATTTATTTTACTAATAATATTATATACTATATATTGTTATATAATTATAATTTATATAAATATATTATATATTATATATAAATAATATATATGGGTCAGGCCAGGCCGGGCCGTGCCAGCATGCACAGGCTATGCCACCCACTACCTGGCCATGGACCTAAAACCCCATAACCAACACAGCCCATACAATCGTGTCGGGTCGGACCACGGGGGACACAGCCCGATTTACACCTCTAGGTAAATTACACTATTACAATTAGCCACCTTTGTACATGGAGAGGGGGAGGCAATATTTAGCCCCCCAAACTTTGTTTTGCAACAAAACCCCCCCTTGAACTTCTAGATTCTATCACCCACTTACCCGCTAATGGGGTCGATGGTGAAAGTAAAAGTACTAAATTGCCTATTTGAGATTCAATTAGGGTGCGATTGAAGCTGGATTAGGTCAGGTGGAGGTCAACCTTAACTCAACTCAAGCTATGGAACTCCGACCCAAACCCTCACCCTAACCCTTGGGTTGGGTTTGGGTTGAACCAACTTCTCTACTTCCTTTTGCCAAATGTCCCTATGCTGTAGACTCAAGGGTTGAGGTCAATTAAGTTAAAAGCATTATTAATATGTAAAAGAACATACTTATCATGCTTGGTGCCATAGGCGAATAAGGGTGAACATTCTTGGCCTGGCCCGGCCCAGGCTGCAAATTTCTGGGCCCGGGCTCAAGTTTTTGTATGCAGACCCAACACCTAGGACCACATCAAACCTAGGAAATTCTGAACCGAGCTTGGGCCTAAAAGTTTTATTTTAACATATAAATAAATATTTATTTATGAATTGACATTTACAAATATATGTATCAACACTTGAGTCAATTGAGTCAATTCAAGTATAAGAATTGTCCTCCTAGCCTGATGTGGGTGTTGAAAAAACACTCGATGATTGCACTATTTAGTGTCATTCCAATTCCCACGTTATTCAAGAAGAGGAAAGAAGACTTTGCCTTCATCTAGTAAGCTAAGTCAAATCAAGCATAGAAATTAAATGAGGCCATACCTCATTTTTTGTGCATAAACTTAAAACTTAGCCGAGCCCAATTTAATATAATTTTATTTTATTTTATGTTTTTTAAATGTTAAATAATTGATGAAATGTTAAGGTGGGGACAACGTGATGGAATCTAGATGTGAGTGGGGTACTTATGGCAAAACAAAGTTGAGGGGGCTGATGGTCACTACCTCCTAATTACATGGTGCCTATCAACAACTTGCCCAAATAACTTTTTTGACGCCAAAGTTGGGTCATACAGACATGGGCGATACGGATTTTTGTATCAAGGGGACGATTGTGGGTTCCATCACCACGTGTATGATTATACCAACTTGTTGTTTGGGAGCTTCTTTTCATGACACGTGGCCGTTCGGAGCCACGTCTTAATACTAACATAATACCATGCTCCTGAGTCAGATCGGGTCTCTCCTGAGTCCGACTATGATACCGAAAAAGCATGCTACCTAAAAAAATGATCATGAACTCACAAGTAAGTCCCAACAGCTTTTTGAACCAAACCGCGGCGTCGCCACTCGCTGCGTCGGCGACCTCATCGTTTCGGCCTTTCCTCAGTGTCTTCCCTAACACGCGTTGCTTCAGGAAGAAACCAGAAATCGAGGGCAATTCAGCCAATATGTCTTTCCCACCGAAGTGAAAATACAATTTTACCCTCACACGTAAAGCTATTCGAAAATTCCAGTACCAGTAGCAAGTAGCAACCCTATCTCGCTCCATCCCCGGTTCCCCGGATCCTTTAATTTGTTCAACAGGTGAGGACGAAGAGAAATAATAAATAGTAATTTTCTGAGTTCAATTGAAGGCGTTTTTGAATGATCTTACCTCCAATGGCGATGTAAGGGATCCTGTGCTGGCCTCCAATGTAAACGGCGTCGGAGACGATTCCGTATATAGGCTTTCCGATCATCGGAAGGTTTGCCGAGTTCTGCAACAGCTGAAGTGTGGAGGGATCCACTTTGAGACCGTCTTTGAGAAAGAAATTCACGCCCATCCATGGAAAGCATCGGAAACCCTGAACCCAAAACCCGAATCCCAGCAACGGCCGGAGCGTATTCCCCGCGGAGGCCACCATTTTGCTATCAACCAGAAGATCAGCACCGATTTGAGTACGAACGACGAAGCCCCCTCTCTGGACCCTGTCACTCTGAAGTGGAGACTGGGAGACTCAGGTCTTTCTAATTTTTTCAGGGCCTTTCGGGGTTTTGAATCAAAGGCTCACCGAAGGCCGGACATAACACTTTGCTTTGCGGCCCTTTTTTAGGACACTTGGCGTTTAGATCTGATGGAGTGATCAGTTCTCACCTTCTCGCTCTCGGCCACAGCGACAGGTTTATTGGGAAATGCCGGTGACCGGTCCAACCGTGTTCTGACTTCTGAACTTTCCAGAAAGCGACGAACTGACGATAGTTTGGCCTGAAAACTTCTAAAGTTGAGAAACTGATTCGGTGTAACCATCCACATCCTCATACTTTACGATTACGAATGTAGGTTTAGGTTATCTTAAGCCCAATCTAATCCCAATTTAAAGCCTTAATTTTTGGTTTTAATTTAGATTGGTTTCAACGTGGTCCATTGACATTCATATTCTTGGATCAGATATTGATTCAATCGGACCCAATTCAATATAAATTCATTACAAGTGAATCAGGTTCAACGATTCAATAAATACTTTGGACCATTCAGACTGATCTGGTCCAATTCAATATGTCTAATTGGTCGGTTCAATTCATCTTAAATTGATTTTGGATTTTGGTTTGGACGGATCCAACCCAACATGGATTCTGGGGCTTGTGTTAAGTTGGGTTGGTCATTTATCCGGACTCAAGAGAGCCCAAGCCCAACTTAAGTGGTATTCATCAGGATTTGCCAATGTTCCAAGGGGCTATACTCAATATGTTTAAACCATGGCATCATGGTTCCCAACAGACGGTTTAAGACAGTGCTATGAACAAGGATCGATTTTAGTGAATCATTGGTCAGAAAATGTCAAAGTAAACAATAAGAAATAAGATCGAAAGCGAAATTGGCTCCTTTAAGCATACTTTACAATAAATTTGTTTTCAGCTTTTCAGTTAATCTTTTGTCTTTTTTATTGTATTTTTAATCAGCGCTGGACATGCCCACCAAAAATAGAGAATATAAAAGGGCTTCTTCTTTTAATTAACTCGAATCAAACTGTGGGTGGAAATTAGATCTGAATAAGTTTATACTTTATTTCATATCTATGCCTCAGAAGAAAAAGAAATATTGGCTTCTTTCAACCTGAAGAAAACATAACTGTGGGCTTGGGCTTTGTTTTCATTTTAAAAATCCATCCAGTGGTTGGGGTTGCAAAACCATTGAAAATTGTATTTCAAACAAGTTGGGTTTAGATTTAGGGCTTTTAGTTAAATTTAGGGTCTGCTTGTTTGTTGGATTTTGAGAGGGGGGAGAGTTTGTTAATGGGATTTTAGTTCCTATTGACTAAGATATCTATATTTTTTTTTTTAGATTTAAGTAGGGTTTACGGAAAATTTATTTTTCTTTGGGTATATCTCCTTGGTGGATAAGTAACTTTCTCACTTGAGAGAAAAGTTGTCAATGCATGGATGGGACAAAATTACCCCTTTTAATAATGGCTTTTATGGTTAAACAATCATTATCTTATTTACCTGGGAAATAAAAAAACATGGATAAGTAACTTTTCGAAAAGCGAATGGGACCTTAGAATAAATTTATCTATTAACCTACTCACCCCTTGAAATCTAGGTTGAGTTACTTATTTTACCCTTTCATTGATTTGTCATCAGTTTTAGCAATAGAAATGTTTACACATGATATTTAAAATTTTTCAAAAGTTCATTCTACCCTGTTTATGACACCTTGTTATTTTGGTTTCTTAATTAATTTAGGAAATTAAATCATGTTTAATTTGTAATTAATAACCTATTTTATTTGAATGAATGGATACCTACTATAGAGGGGGCATTCGCCTTTTCATAATTTGAGAGGGGGGAAAGTTGGTTAATGGGATTCACAATTCCATTGACCAAGAAACCTATGTTATTTTTTCAGATTGATGTGAAAATTAGGAAAAACTTATTTTCTTGGGTATCACTTACCTCCCAAGTGGATAAATAACTTTCCCACCTGGGAGAATTAAAGTTGTCAAAATTTAGATGGAACAAAAATGTCCTTTTTAATAATAGATTTTTATGGATAAAATAGTCATTAATTTATTTACCTAATAAATAAAAGAGCACTTGTAAATACACTTACTACACGGGTAAGTACCTTACTAAAAAGCAAATGGAGAATTATCACCTTCAACCAATGATATGAGGCTCGTTTTAGCGAACGCGTCCAGTCTAAATGAAAAACAAAAATCCATATTGAAACTCAGCTTCTTTCTCTACTGTTCTGTGTTTTCTAATCAAGAACATTTGTTGCTGAGCTAAAATAGTTTAACAAAATTTCTTTAATACAGTTTTTCATTTTTTGGGGGGCCTATGGATTAAGGCAAATAAATGGATCAATGTCTACTTGGAGGCAATTCTTGATATCAGAGCAACACCAATAGAGGAGCAGAAGCCATCCTTTATGAACCTACGTGAGAGGGGGCACTTCATCTACACCAAGTACTTTGTGGAAGAAGTGGTTGCAGGTGTTGATGAGATCCACCTCCATCAAACCTGGATCAAGGTCGTCACCACAATGCATGGGAACACAGCTCAAGGCTTGAGAACATGTGTTGGTGCATTTAGCATCTCACTGAAAGATGATCTAAGGCCATGTTCGGGAGTGCTTATGTTAAAAATAAGTGCTTCTTCGAATAAGCACTTATTTGTATTTGATACCCAACTTTTTCAAATTTTTATTTTAAAAAATAAGTACTTATTTCATATTAGGTGTTTGGTAGTCTTTTTCTCCATTAAGTATTTGTGACTATTGTGTCCTTCATTTTCTTTCAAATTTTAAGAAAACACTTTTATGTAAGTACTTCTGCGAAAACACTTTTATAAAAGCACTTTTACAAAAGTACTTAAAAAAGAACTTTTACAAAAGTGCTTAAGAAAGCACTTTTACGAAAGTACTTTTATGAAAGCATTTAAATAAAAGCACTTTTACAAAAGTATTTTGTAAAATAACTTTTATAGTACTTTTATAAAAGAAATTTTATAGAAGTACTTTTATAAAAGTGATTTTATAGAAGTACTTTTCTAGAAGCACTTTTACATAAGTACTTTTATAAAATTCAACTAGGGATACATTTATAAGTGGTAGTTTAAAATTCAATTAGGGATAATTTCGAAAGAAAACAAAAAATTGAATAAGTGCTTATTATATAAGCACTTAAAAAAAGCTGGAAATTTGGGCTTCAAAAATAAACCCTTATTATTAAACTAAGCACTTATTTTAGGCTTATTTTCCAAACACCAATAAGTGGTTAATGGTGTGGTCCCGACCCAAATAAACACTTATTTCAAATAAACCCTTATTTTTAAGCACTCCCAAACATGGCCTAAATCAATTAGTGAGGGGTCATATTGAAATTTTGAACAAAATTAATCCAAACATGAAGTCACATGTAATTGGATCTTAATAGATTTCTAATAGAAGGGATGTCTTTGTTCGATGACATCAGCAGATAAGAGAGGTCTTAATCCATTTCAAAAAGTGAGGGGGTGGTCTTAGTATTTAGCATAAATTTTTAAGGAGGTTTAAGTCTTTTCCCTTTATTTAGCATAGGTGTCACTTTGGACAATCAAGATCAATCAATTTTATTACATATAGAATGTATTGTATGGTAAATGTATATATCTCTTCAATAATTAATGTATATTGTAACCTATTCATAGTGCTTTTTAGGCCTTGTTCGCATCTCGGTAAATCATTTATCTAGGTAAATGCACTTATTCTAGCAAATGTTTCCTAGGAGACATTTACTTGGATAAGTGCACTTAATAGTATTATTTTATTCCTCAGGGATAAAATAATGGTAAAATTGTACAATGACAATGTGATCCAAAAAAGTGACATTATTGAAGGGATAATATTGTCCCATCACATATTAATACTTTTCCATGTAGATGAATAAGTGATTTACCCAAGTTTCGAGAAAGTACTATTTTCCTAAGTAAATGAAATGTTCGAGAATCATCATTTTGTTCTTTAGGGCCCACTAATGCCAAAATATGAAAGCATGTTTATTTATTTTCCATAGAACCCCCCAATTTACTCATCCCCACTTACCAGAAAACAAACAAGGCCTTTAAAGTGAAACTTTCTTTAATGCATTGTAGGAATTGATCTAATCCCCACTCATAAGAAAACCAACTCGTGGAGAGAGGAGACTGGATTTTAGCAAACACTGGTTTCCTTCGAGAATTCTGCAATGGATTTTGGAATTAGTTAGGTAAGTATTACATGTTCAGAGATTTGAGGATTCCATGTACAACAGTTGAGCAATTCCTAAGAAGAAGTTTGACAGATTCCCCTATGAATGGTGAATAAAATAAATCTAAGTCCATGCAGTCTATAGAATCCCCCCTTCTTAGGGTGATTAAAGAATAACCATAAGATGATCCCTTTTTAGGGATACTGAGTTTCGAAGAAAAAGTAATGGAGATTGATGAAGGGAAATTTGGCCCGACCTCGCAATCGCTCGACACGTGGCAAAGGCAAGCAACTCGGGACAGTAGAGTGCCCGAAGCGAACATCGGAAGCAAGTCCAAGCTCACTACCGAGCCCGAACTCCAAACCGCTCTACTGAGTCTGAGCTCCCTACCAAGAGTCCGAGCTCCCTACTGGGAGCCCGAGCTCCCTATTAAGAGCGAGCTCCCTACTGGGAGCCCGAGCTCCCTATTAAGAGCGAGCTCCCTATTGAGTCCGAGCTCCCTATTAAGAGCGAGCTCCCTACTGAGAACCCGAGCTCCCTGCAAGGAGCACGAACTATACTGGGCCCCAAGCCTCACAAAGATGACCCGAGTTGGCCCACGGTAGCTCGAAACACTCCCCAAACCGAACTCAAGACACCTCGCTCGCCACTCTAACACTTCGCTTCCGAAACACCAGGCTGACCAAACGTACCCGACACCAAGGACGTCCGTATCCAAGGGCGACGCACCTGACTGATTTGGGATCTGATGCCTGACAGCCGCACTTCAAACGGCCTCCTGCTACTGCCACCTACAACCGTCGTCACTAGCCGCAGAGACGGCTCCGACAAAAGGAGTAGTGGCGGTTCTGTCCGGCCAGAGGAAATGACATCCGAACTGGCAGGGGTTCAGAAGTAATCATGCCCGATCTGACGGAAGCCTGGAAGTAAGTGCACGAGGTGGTTATAAAAGGCTCCTACCCCCTAGGAACGAGGTATGCTAACTTTTGCGCTATCTGGTCTATCTTGCCTTTGAAAGACTCTAACTTGAGCTTCGGAGCCCTTACGCCGGGTTCTCCCCGGAGCTTCTCTTCTCCTTCCGTTTCAGGTCCCCGTTACTCAGTTCAGAGGCAAGATCGTTGACAGCTAAGACCGGCCAGATTGTGCATCATCAATTGGCGCCGTCTGTGGGAACGCTTCAAAAGGCCTCCCTCCAAAACTTTCATACCCCTTTCTTCTTCTTTGAAAAACTCAATACTCATGGCCTCCTCCAGCAACGCCGGACGCGACACAGAGACAAACACCACCGGGGAACAGCCTCAAGTTCCCGTGGTGTGTGTTGGACAGTTCACCATCCCCCTCTCGGTGGACGGAATTCCCAATCTGAATACGCCACAAGCAGTGGCACCTGCAAACCTACCAGCCACAAACATCCCCTTTCCTCTCCCCATCGAAACTACCCTCACTGAACCAACCGCCGTCCCCCTGGCAGCTAGCCAAAATCGGTTGGACGACCTAATGCAGTGCATGCGGGCAATGCAAGCCCAGATGCAACAATTCCAACAACACCAGCTTCACCAGCACCAAGTGTTGCACAACCTCTCCCAGTATCAATATCAACAGCAGTTCCCCCAACTACCACCGAACCAACCATTGCTCCCACCTCGCCACCCTGCTCCGAAGCTGGTCAAGGCCTCTCCGCAGGATGGACGCCTCCACCAAGGAAAGGCCTCCAGGCCCCAGATCCCCCCAAACAGCCAGGCCTCGTCCCCAGGCTGGAGAGAGAGAAAAGTCATCTCTGCCTCGCAGCTCGCAGACGAGTCGGGAACCTCGCCCGCGAGATCGGCACCTCGGGGCTCCAAACCGGAGTTCCCACTCGTGGAAAACCGATTCGGCGCACTGGCAGCAGCGGACTACCAGCACTCCGGGCCCATCGAGCTCGGCAACACAGAGGCCAGCAGCGCCAGAACAAGGCCCACTCAGCAGCGAAGGCGCTGCCGAGGTCGACGAACCACCACCCGCGTCCCGTCAGAGCTCAGAGGCAAAGGCGAGACGAGCTCGGACGAGGTAGGAGTTGCCCCGATTCTCTCAGTTCCTTCCCCCCTCGCGTCAGAACTCCTGGCAGTCCCCCTGCCCAGAGATTTCAAGCTCCCGCCTCTAGACAAGTATGACGGGTCCTTCGACCCCAACGACCACGTTGACGCTTTCCAGTCCCAAATGCACCTCGCCAGAGCCAGCGAATCATGCATGTGCGTGGCTTTCACCACCACCCTCAAGGGGGTAGCCCACACTTGGTACAGGAACCTGGCCCCCGGCTCGATAAAGTGTTGGGCTCACTTCGTGCAGGTCTTCACTGCACACTTTGTCACCAGCAAACGGTGCCCCAGAGCAGAGGAAAGCATCTTCGGGGTAGTCCAAAGGGAAGGAGAACCCATACGGGGCTACATCAAACGATTCAATGAAGCATGCCTACAGATACCGCGGTTAGACCCTGCGGTGCAGCTCGCCGCAGCGAAAAGAGGGGTGATGCACAAGGAGTTCAAATGGCACATGGTAGCCAACCAGCCCGCGACTGTGGCCGAGTTCCTCAAGCTCGCGGACAAGTTCATGAGGACGGAGGAGGAAATCAACCAGCGAACCGAGGGTAGGAACGAGAAGAGAAAGAGAGATGGCGAGCCCTCTAACTTAGCTGACCGAAAAAACTCGGCCCGGGACCCAAAACCGAACCAGTCGTTCCGAGCTCCCCTGCCAGTTCGGACGGATTACACGCCACTGAACACGAGGCGGACCGAGATCTTAATGACGATCAAGGACGCCCCGTACGTGAAATGGCCACCTTGCCTAAAGGGAAATCCAAACGAAAGAAACAAGAATTTGTATTGTAGTTTCCATAGGGACCATGGTCACAGTACCGAGCAGTGCAATAACCTCCGAGACGAAATAGAGGGGCTCATTCGTCGCGGATACTTAAGGAACTTTGTACAGCACAACAATAATAGCAATAAAGCGGATCGGCCAGGCGAACACGAAAAGGACGCCCCCGAGACTAGCAGCAGGCCTGCTGAACCGATGCAGCGACAGCCTCCGGCAGAGAGGCCAATTCGGGGAACCATCCACGTAATTGTGGGAGGTTCGGTGGTAGCGGGGTGCACATCGGCGGCAGCCCGGACTTCAGTTCGCGAAGCGGTCCTCGAGGAGCGGAACCATCCAAAAAGGCCAAAGACCGAAGAGCCAATCCTCTTCACAGAAGATGACGCGCGAGGAGTTCGCTACCCTCACGATGACGCGCTTGTCATTAAACTAAGGATCAGCGACTTCGAGGTTAGGCGCGTACTCGTAGATTCGGGCAGCTTGGCGGACATCCTCTTCAAATTGGCGTTTGATCGGCTATAGCTACCAAGGAGCGAACTAAAGCCCGCAAGCACTCCCCTGGTGGGCTTCAGTGGAGAGGAAGTCAGGCCCCTTGGAAAAATAACGGTGCCCGTGGAAGTCGGCACGTGACCTTGTGCGGTCAGACTCAACCACGACTTCCTGGTGGCCGCGACCCCCTCCCCAAACAATGCCATAATAGGGCGGCCAATCACACATATCCTGCGGGCGGTGGTCTCCACCTACTATTTGGCCATGAAGTTCCCTACGGACTTTGGTGTGAGGGTAGCGCGGGGTGACCAGCTCGAGTCCCGCAAGTGCTACGTTTCCGCCCTAAAGGGAAAGACCAAGGCGGCCGGCGACCTCGATCTGGAGCGGCCCGCGGAGCAAGGCGAAGAACGAGCCTCGCCCACAGAAGAAACAGTCGTGATCCCGACCTCACCTACGGACCCAGCTCGCGCACTCCAGATTGGTGCTTCTGTCAAAGAACCCCTACGGACCGAATTGTCAGACCCGTTAGACAGAAGAAACGGAACTTAGCCCCAGAGCGCTGGAAAGCGGTCGACGGGGAGGTCGAGAAGCTCCTCGCGGCAGACTTCATAAGGGAAGTCCATTACCCGAGCTGGGTGGCCAACCCTGTGCTGGTGAAAAAGGCGAACGGCAAGTGGCGCATGTGCGTCGACTACACCGACCTGAACCGAGCTTGCCCGAAAGACTGCTTCCCCCTTCCTAGGATCGACCGCCTAGTGGACGCGACCTCGGGACATGAATTGCTAAGCTTCCTGGATGCCTACTCAGGCTACAACCAAATTCGGATGGACCAATCCGACGAGGAAAAAACCAGCTTCATAACCGAGTTCGGTCTATACTGTTACAAGGTCATGCCCTTCGGGTTAAAAAACATCGGGGCGACTTTCCAAAGACTTGTAAATAGGCTGTTTCGGCCCCTGATCGGCACAAAGATAGAGTGCTATGTAGATGGCATGGTCGTCAAAACACAGTTTTCACAAGAATTAATACAAGACTTAGATTCTGTCTTCCAAATCCTGCGTCAGTATAGCATGAAATTGAACCCCAACAAATGTGTCTTTGGCGTCACCTCGGGCAAATTCCTAGGCTACGTTGTCAATCAACGCGGTATCGAGGCCAACCCGGACAAGATAAAAGAAATCCTAGATATGAGACCACCTTGGAAAATAAAAGAAGTCCAAAGGCTAAATGGCCGCATAGCCGCTCTAAGCCGCTTCATGTCCAAGTCGGCAGATCGCTGCCTACCCTTCTTCAAAACAATCAAAGGTAAAGGGTTCGAATGGACCCAAGACCGTCAGCTCGCGTTTGACGAGCTAAAAGGCTACCTCGCCAGTGTGCCAACCTTAGCTCGGCCCGAGGAAGGCGAAGTCTTAGAACTGTACCTCTCGGCTAGCGACGAGGTGGTCAGTTCGGTACTAGTAAAGGAAGCAGACCGGGTCCAACGACCCATATATTATGTTAGTAAAATCTTGCAGGGAGTAGAGACAAGGTACCCGCAGATAGAAAAGCTAGCGTATGCACTGGTGGTAGCAGCACGGAAACTCCGCCCGTACTTCCAGGCTCACACCATCATCGTCCTGACCGACAAACCTCTGAGACAAGTTTTACTCAAACCCGAGGATTCCGGCCGGCTGACGAAGTGGGCCATCGAACTCAACGAGTACGATCTCCAGTACAAGCCAAGAACTGCCATTAAGGCCCAAGCCTTGGCAGATTTTATTGCAGAATGCACGTTTAGCCTCGAAGCCCCTGAGCCGGTCGAGCCCGAGATCCCCAGTTCGGGCGAAGTCGAAGCTCCCAAGCCAAACGAGTCCGAACCCCGTGAAGTAGCAGCCAGTGTGGCATCCCTCTTGGTTAGACCAAGCGCGAACTGGAATGAGGAGCCCTGGATCCTTCACGTAGATGGCTCCTCGAACCAACAAGGCAGCGGGGCTGGAATAGTGCTACGCGGCCCGAGCGGAACAAAATTGGAATACGCACTACGCTTTGAGTTCGCGGCATCCAACAACGAGGCGGAGTACGAGGCACTGATAGCCGGGCTAAACCTAGCGCACAAGGTCGGAGCAAAGCACATGGTTATCTGCAGTGATTCCCAACTCGTGGTCAACCAAGTTACAGGCGAATACGAAGCGCGCGAGCTCACAATGATTGCATATTTGGCAAAAGTAAAGGAGGCTCTGCTCAACTTCTAGTCACACTTCATCAAGCAAATCCCGAGGTCAGAGAACGTTGAGGCCGACGCCCTGTCCCGACTGGCTAGCACGAGCCACAACGCCAGGAGAACCATGTACGTAGAGGACTTACCTCGGCCCAGCATTCTCGGTGGGGTAGAAGAGGTCGCTCCCATCACCGAAGCAGAGCCGAGCTGGATCGACCCACTCGCAAGCTTCCTGTTAGACGGAACCCTCCCCGCGGACCACAACGCAGCCAAGAGAGTGCAGCGCCAGGCAGCCAAATACGTCATTATAGACGAACAGTTGTACCAACGATCCTACACCCTCCCCTATCTGCGATGCTTGCGCCCAGCCGAAGCCGAGCTGGTACTCCGCGACACCCATGAAGGCTTGTGCGGCGGACACCAGAGGGGCAGAGCCCTCGCCCAAAAGGCACTTCGACAAGGATACTACTGGCCGACAATGAAGACAGAGGCAATCGAGCTCGTCAGAAAATGCGACAAGTGTCAGAAGCATGCCAGCATCCACCATCAGCCCGCTGCCGACCTCAAATACCTCACCAGCCCATGGCCCTTCGCCCAATGGGGCATCGACCTCCTGGGGCCATTCCCACCAGCGACAGGCGGGAGAAAATTCCTAGTGGTGGCAGTAGATTACTTCACAAAGTGGATAGAAGCTGAACCCCTGGCAATAGTTACAACCCGAAACATACAGAACTTCTTTTGGAAGAACATTGTATGTCGCTTCGGGCTACCTCGGGTACTGATCTCCGACAACGGCAAACAGTTCGAAGATATCAAGTTCCAAGAATGGTGCCAAAGTATGGGAATTAGTCAGAGCTTCACGTCGGTCGCACACCCGCAGGCAAATGGTCAAACAGAAGTAATGAATAGAGCCATCCTCCGCGGACTGAAAGCACGATTAGATCGAGCCAAAGGTTTGTGGGCAGACGAACTACCAAGTGTTCTATGGGCTCACCGAACCACGGAAAAAACCGCCATAGGAGAGACCCCCTTTAACCTCACCTACGGCACCGAGGCGGTGATCCCGACGGAAATCGAAGTGCCTACGTTGCGACTAGAAGCGTACGACGAACAGACAAACGAGGGCGAGTTACGCACCAACCTCGACCTACTGGGCGAATTGAGAGACCTCGCGCACATCCGAACTGCGGCCTACCAACAAAAGGTAGCTCGGTATTATAACGCGCGAGTAAAGAAGAGGAACTTCCGCGTCGGCGACCTGGTTCTTCGTAAGGTCATGGTGCCCGAACCCGGCATAGGGAAACTTGGACCAAACTGGGAAGGACCCTACAGAGTAAAGAAAGCACTCGGTGGGGGAGCATACGAGCTCAGAACCTTAGAAGGAAAACAAGTACCCCGAGCATGGAACGTCGTCAACTTAAGAAGATACTACCTATAAACCACCAAGGCAAGTACCCCGAAGCCTAGGTAGAAAATGAACTGGACCGAAATGGTCAGTTCGGCAAAAAACGCAGCTCGAAGACAGGACAACCAGAAACAAAAAGCAATTTCATTTCAGATAAAGGTGTTAGAAAGCTCGAAGACAACCAACACTTGAACAAAAAGCCATTTCATTTCAGATAGATGTGTACATTCAAAAAAAAAGCCATTACAAGCCAGGGGCTACTTCATCATTATCAGAAGCCACTTCGACAACACCCGAAGGGCCTGCCTCCCCCTCGGAGTCCGGTTCGGCATCCGCAGCATTAGCCATCTCTTGAGTAATGCGCGAAGTGGATATGGCGTTGGTATCGAGGTTGGGGTACGTATTCCGGATCATCCACCGGCTTAGCTTGAAACCCCTCCTGTAGGAGTCCACCGTCAGATCATCGAAATCCGGCGAAGCAATATAATCACTGACAACTTTCTTCTTCGCGTCTTCGATGCCTTGAGAGAAGATCTGAGTCCTCTCCCTAATATCCTCCTGAAGATACTCGACCTGGTGCTCCAGGTCCAGCTTTAATTCCGCCATATGCTTCACCACCACTCCCATGGCCTCGGCATCTCTCTGAGACCTCGCCTGCCTAGACCGCGCGAGGCGAGCAGCAGCCTCAGTAGCACGAGCATTCTTCTTGGCAGTTCGGGCAACCTCCTCGGTAGCTCGCGCCTGCCTCGAGCATCTCTCCACCTGGTTCGCCAAGGCGTGAATGGAAGAGTTCACCTATCAAAGGAAAACGGGATCAAAGGAACGAATAGAAGAATAAAAGCCGAATTCTAAAGAAGGGAGCACTTACCACCATGGCATGAGTAACAGCATGGCAGGCCACTTGGTGCAAAGGGAGCTCGGTCCACGCCGCAACTTCCTAGGGAAACATTGCCTCCTTACTCCGTTGAAGAGCATGAATAGGAGACAGCACGCTCCTGAAGTCCCCCGAGGCCTCTGAACTCGACGGCCCAGCTCGCGTATGGGCAGACTCGGAGTAAGCGGGAGCCCCCGTGTGTGTGGTTTCGGCATAAGGAGCCCCCGCCGGCTCCTGCATAGGAGGAACCATCTCGGGCTCCTCTGCCGGATAATCCGGCACCTCGGGCTCCGCACCCTGGGATGGCTCGGCGCGAGCTTGCTTAGCCACCCGTTTTCTCCTCTTCATGCCTTGGAACAAGTGCCCACCTCGGGTCCCTCGAGAGTCCATCGTACCTGCGAAAAGGAGTTCGGCATCAGTAAGACATGTGAAAGAAGAGCAAGACAGGATCACTAGGGAAAGAACCTACCCGAACTCAGGCCCGCAGCAACAAGCTTGGCCTCCATCAGATACCGTTGACAATCCAGCCCAAGCCGCGCCCATTGCCGGAGGCCCTTCGCCGTCTCCTTATCAAGTGTGACGCCGGAATCGGGAGCGGCCATCCCCCAGCCGGTCTGAAACGGCCACCCCAGCGCACTTCGCACCCCGAAATAGTCCCGCTTCCACGCCGGGACCTTATTAGGGAGTCCGTGTAAGAGCTTGAAGCCCGGGCGAGGAGACAGGTAGTATGCCCGCCTACACCCAGGAAGGGGACCCGCTTGTTTTTTCAGCATTAAAATAGAGGAGAAAATCTCCAGATCCAAAGGAAAGTTCTCGTCACAAAATAAGGAGAAGAGGATGAAAGGGCAGTCGCAGCCCCGCAGCAAGCTGTTCCCGGAAAATCACAATCTCATTAGGACCGTGTTCCCAAGGGAAGCTACTCGTAGGGATGAAGTAACCGTGCTCCCCGGGCAAGTCGTAGTAGTCTATGAGAGATTGAAGTCCCTCAGGCGTCATAGTCGAAGGGCCGAACTGATCTACAACCCAGCCACGACGGGAGGTGGACGCCGACCTACCCGAAGCACCTCGGGTTGTAGGCCCGACCCCTTCCTCAGGACCTACATCGGGCTCACTTGAACTACCGGGGGACGCAAACTGGTTCGTAGAACCTACATCAGACCCGCTTGAACAGTCTGAACCCTCCGAACTAGACATCGGGAAATGGAACGGGATTCCAAAAGCACTCACCCGGGAAGAAGACTGAAGTAGACCACGAAAGCTCGAACAAGCAAGGAACCTGGGACGCGAGCTGAAAAGCCTGGACGCGAACTGAAACTTAGGCGCGAGCTCAAGAGGTACAACGGTAGCAAGGACGCCCCCCCCCCCCCCCCCCCCCCCCCGCGCGCTATTTATATCCACAGCGGCCGGAAAGCGACGGCCCAGATCGAAGCCAATCCAACGGCCCACAGCCGCGCTAAACCGCACGTCTTCCGAGGCCAGTCAACGCACGTCTTTCCGAAACTGACGGAGCGTCGCGCACGTCCTGTCAGAGGACGGGTGTCAGCACGCACCTTCTCGAAACTGACGGGGTGTCGGCGCACGTCCCCTCGCAATAAAAGCGTCTGTAGCCCAACTCTCCAACGACTGCCGTCACGTCTCCCAAACGCGCGCCCTTTTTTGAAAATCAAATTAAATCGAGCGCCCTCAGCATGGACCAAAACCCTCCTGCTACCTTACGAACTCCTCGCGCCAAGACAGGACCCTTGTCACAGGGAGTGGGGGGCAATTGATGAAGGGAAATTTGGCCCGACCTCGCAATCGCCCGACATGTGGCAAAGGCAAGCAACTCGGGACAGTAGAGCGCCCGAAGCGAACATCGGAAGCAAGTCCAAGCTCACTACCGAGCCCGAACTCCAGACCGCTCTACTGAGTCCGAGCTCCCTACCAAGAGTCCGATATCCCTACTGGGAGCCCGAGCTCCCTACTGGGAGCCCGAGCTCCCTATTAAGAGCAAGCTCCCTGTTAAGGGTCCGAGCTCCCTAAATAAGAACCCGAGCTCCCTATTAAGAGCGAGCTCCCTACTGAGTCCGAGCTCCCTATTAAGAGCGAGCTCCCTACTGAGAACCCGAGCTCCCTGCAAGGAGCACGAACTATACTGGGCCCCAAGCCTCACAAAGATGACCCGAGCTGGCCCACGGCAGCTCGGAACACTCCCCAAACCGAACTCAAGACACCTCGCTCGCCACTCTAACACTTCGCTTCCAAAACACCAGGCTGACCAAACGTACCCGACACCAAGGACGTCCGTATCCAAGGGCGACGCACCTGACTGATTTGGGATCTGACGCCTGACAACCGGACTTCAAACGGCCTCCTGCTACCGCCACCTGCAACCGTCGTCACTAGCCACAGAGACGGCTCCGACAAAAGGAGTAGTGGCGGTTCTGTCCGGCCAGAGGAAATGACATCCGAACTGGCAGGGGTTCAGAAGTAATCATGCCCGATCTGACGGAAGCCTGGAAGTAAGTGCGCGAGGTGGTTATAAAAGGCTCCTACCCCCCAGGAACGAGGTATGCTAACTTTTGCGCTATCTGGTCTATCTTGCCTTTGAAAGACTCTAACTTGAGCTTCGGAGCCCTTACGCCGGGTTCTCCCCGGAGCATCTCTTCTCCTTCCATTTCAGGTCCCCGTTACTCAGTTCAGAGGCAAGATCGTTGACAGCTAAGACCGGCCAGATTGTGCATCATCAGAGATCTTGATACTTTCACTTGTAGTCTTGAATGATTAAATCAAAATATATTCCCCAAATAGGGATGTACAGCCTAAAGTCGAGGCATTAGCGTTTTGCAGAGAGAGATGGGTGTTCTTCCTAAGTGCCAAAAAGTGGGCTAGAAGAGAAATTTTTCATTGTGTAGATAGGAATTGAATTTTTCCCTGCCCTTGTCGAGTATCCAGCTTCCCCGACCTGATTGGATTGGAGTCTTGGAGATGGAGATTGCCTTGATAGAGATGGGGATTAATAGTGATACTCGACCAAGGACGAGAAAAGGATGGGAAGTGAATTCCCCACCTAGCCCCATCCCGATTATATATATTAATTATATACATATAATATTATTTATGATATTATTTATATTATATATATTAAAATATATTTAAAATATTTTTTTAATTTAAAAATCCTTATTTTAAGTAAATCTATTTTTTAAAAATAAATTTAATTTAAAAATTTTTGGGATTTGGGTCCCTAATGGGGAATCTCTCCCTATTGGGGATTTTTTCGGTAGTCTAGAATAGTCCCCATTGGGGATTAGGGATGGAGGGTTATTTTTATCTTCAGTGGGGGGTCAAGGGCCTCAAGGCTAGGGATGGGGGATTTGTTTGAAAGTTAGGGTTTGGGACAGGGAATATGATCCTCACCTCAAATCTGCCCCATTGCCATTCCTAAATATGGAGCAAAGAGCCATCTAGCAAGTGTCGCCCAAGAATTGTTTGTATGGTCTCCAAGGAACAATGTAATGATGAGGTGGATGCTAATACAGATATTTATGGGTAAAAGGGGCTTCTAGAATTGGTGGACCTCTATGTGGACAATGTAGTGAAAGTAATTTCTAGAGGTGCATTTTTCTTTTTTTTTTTGCTTCATGGGGCTACACAACGAGGGGTATTCCATCCCCACCCCCTTAAACACCCCCACAACTAGGGATGTCCATAAAAAATCGAAAACCCAAACTGAACCAAGAAAACCAAACCAAAATGCGGTTAACCAAATTGATCGATTCGGTATTTTTGAAAATCGAAGGACCGGTTCGATTTTCGGTTAACCTTCAAAAAAACCGGCGGTTAACCGAACGAGCCGATATATATATATATATATATGTGTGTGTGTGTAAGTGTGTGTGTATTTTATATATATTTTTAATATATGTCACATATTTTTTATATATTATATATAAATGTATTATATATCATTTATTATTTATAATATAATATTATACATATATTTGTATAGTAACTGAAATCAATGGACCGATTAACCAGTGGTACTGGTTTGGGGAATGGAAAAACTAGTGGTACCGATTCGATTTACAAAAACTACCCATGGTTCGATTAACCAAACCGTGGACACCCCTACCCCCAACCTTGGTGGCAACGGAATTTGATCCCAAGCCTCTACTACAACGAGTTAGAAATCCTATCAACAAAGTCACCATCAGTTGGTTTTGAGAGGTGCTAAGTGTGTCCGAGGTAGAGGGAAGAATTCATCTTAATTAAGCTAGGCATTGAATGGTTTGTTTGGTGGTTTTGGGCGTAAGGGGTGGTGGGCTTAGTCACCACCCTAGTCCTATCTATTGGCCATTTTGTGAGGTCTCGGGATATTTTTGTGAGGAGGTGCCTTTACTCATCGACCAAATTTTCATTGTTTTGGTATTTAATTGCATGCCTGAATCCCCCCATAGGGGCTGTAATTCTTTTTTTCCCCTTCTTTTGGGGCATAGCACAACAACACACTAATAACCTAGCTAATGTACCAAATAAGCCACTACTCAATTAATGACGAAATTTGCATTAACACCATATTTTTTGGACCGCAAAAAAACATAGCAAATATTATTTGTAGGCATGAAGCCTGTATTTGCAAAAAAATGATTTAATTCTTTTTTTCTCTATAAGAGACCTAACCATGTCTCTAAGGCTCAGTTTGGAAGGAGTACAAATGCAAATTAGTAGATTATAAAACCTTACATTTTATATTATTTTGTATGTATTTGTACTCCTTTCAAGTTTGAAAAGAGTACAAATATAAATGCGTACAATGCAAATATATGCAATTATACAAAACAATACAAAATATAAGATTTTGCACTCTATGCATTTGCATTTATACTCCGTCCAAACTGAGCCTAAAAAGACAGTTTTCTTCAGAAGTGAGCATTTGGTTTATTCGGTTAAAAACTGAACCGAATAAACCAAAATTTTAAAAACCGAACTAAAAATATAAAAACCGAAATAACCCAAACCAAAATTTTTGATTCGGTTTTCGGTTATTTCGGTTAAAACCGAATTTTAATAATATATATTATATATTATATATTAATATATAAATATAATATATTATATATTATATGTTACATATTACATATTATATATTATATATTACATATAATAATAAAAAGTTCAATTAATCGAAATTTTAATTCCAAAAACCAAAACCGAAAACTGAAATAACCAAAAACCAAAATAACTAAACCCATTTAACCAAAATCCGAAAAACCAAACCAAAATTTTCAGTTCGGTTATTTGATTGAAAACCGAATAATACTCATCCCTAGCTTTTTCATCGAAATCTTAAATCTAGAAGCTAAGATTGCACTCTATAGCACTAAACTAATAACCTATGAACTATAAATTTTTTTCTTTCCAAATTTTAGGTGATCATTCGGTTAAACTCTGCATTTCAAAATTCTTCCTAAATTCTCCAAGGTTAAAATTCATCACAAATTTAAGAGGTCATCTCCCATTGATTTTGTCAATAAAGTGAGAGAAGTAGATGAATTTTTCTCTACAGATTGGAGTTTGATTTACCAAATCGATAAAGCCTCTTGTAGTGAATACACTGGATTGATTAAGGAGAGAGAGAGGGAAGAGAAAAGGAATAATAACAAAAAAAAAGAGAAACAAAGAACGACATTTTCTTTAAGAATGTTAATTTTTTTTTGTAATCATAATCTTACGTACAGTACCATAACTTTCAATGTTCTACATTTTGTATTGATAAAGACCTAAATACCCATTGAAAGAAACAGGTCCTACTTAATTAAGAAGGTCCTACAACCAAAATCAACAAGATCAAAACCCTTACTAGCTATTTGATTGATGCAATCTTTTGGAGCTAAGGCTTCAATGTTGCACATGAAAGGTTTGGAAAAGAAAAATACCCTTCAGAATTTTACAATTAATTTCTTTGGCATTGGAATTGGCATAGAATTCAAATCCTTGAAATTAAGAAAAGTTTAGAAAACAATTTCTTGATGTTTTAATCAAAAGTTATTTTCTACATAAATGAAAAGGATTGAAGTTCATGTTATTAAGATATTTTATAGGGTAAAAGACTTACGGATACGACTATGATATGGAAAAGATATGTTATCCGTAAAACAACTGACCAATAAATTGAAATCATAAACCTGATAGCAAATAAGGTGTTATTTATCAAAATTTGTGGATGGATTTTGATTGGTCAAAACTCTTTCCATACCATATCTTTTATGCATCATAGGTTTTTCCATGTTTAAACCCTATGTTTTCATAAATTGATTTAAACATACCATGGGTTTTTAAAAAAGACTTATATATAGCCCAAAGAAGATTGTAAATAGAAGTTGGTTGATTCATGGACTTATCTTACAATTAACTATGTATATTGAAGCTTAGGCTGTGTTTGGTTGCAATGCAAGTAAATTTGCATTGATGCAAAACCATGGCAGTGCAAATAATTTGAGTGTGAATTTTGACCTATTTTTGGTTCATTTTGTTTGATTGCAGTAAAAATGAAGTAAATTAAGATATGAAGCAGAATAAAGTAAAACCCAAGACAAAATTAAACAAGAATTTGGATTTTTTTTACATTTGCACTCCCATGCATTTATACTAATACAAATAAATTTTCACCACAACCAAACATAGCTTTATTTTCAAAAATTAACTGCATCACTTTTTGGAGGGTGTTGATGAACGTCACTGGGTCCCACCTCATCTAGATCTGATTTATGATCTTCCATGTTATCAATCATCTGAAATTGGATAGTCCATCTTCGTTACATGGACTGGTTCAGTATTTAATTGCCCTCTCTCTCTCTCTCTTTTGTGCTCTTTTTCTGTTAACTAAACCAGTCCGTTGGCCATCTCTATATTTAAGTTTTCTTATTTTGAAAAAATAAGATATGTTTAAATCAATTTATGGAAGCTCAGGATATGTTCAAGTCTTTTGCCCTATTTTATATGGTTTTTGGTACATTGTATTTGCATTTACGTTTTAACTCCACATGGGTGCCACAGTGCTTATGTACCAAAAATACAATTGGTTAGGTAGATGTAGATTTCAACTATAGTACATTAATAAATATTTGTGACATTTAAACGAATCCTTTAAAGGCATCACATGGTCTATTAACTTTCCATTGGTTTTTATTTTATAAGGTATTTTCATATTTCACAAGATGTATTTACCATTGATCGAAACTTTAACAACACTAAAGATGTCAGCCGTGACATGTCATTTTATCATTACTTCACCTTTTCACAGTGAAGTTCATGCACCATAGATTCTTCTATTGATTTAACCTGAAACATAAACGTAACACTTTGCATTGCATTAATGTTAATGAGGGTGTTGGGGATTTTTTTTTTTTTTTTCATTTGGGGACATTCTTTCTTCACTTACGATTCCTATGCAATGCTTAGTGATGCCTGTGTTAAATTTAGAAAATTAATATAATACGATGAGTGAACTTTGCTCCTAAAATAGTTTTGTGTTGGGTTGTATTGAGTTATGTGAATGGTATTATGTAGCCGCTTTCACCTAACACACACGTGTTTTGTCCCATTAATTGTTTCTTTATACCTAAAACATTTTGCGTTGATAATACAAATTGGTGAATGGGATTTTTTTTTTACTTGAAATGTTTTGGGTTGTTTAATACAAATTGTTGTTTCTACATGAAATGTCGATTTGAAGTTTCAACTATAAACCTCAATGATCAGTCTTCTATTAGGATAACAATCCATTCATGGACCTCATCTAATAGCTTAAGCTTTAGGTTGAATGGTTCATTGAGGTGGTGGTATCAAAACTTGTTTATCTAAGTGTTCTAATGTTCAATCTTTATTATACCTATTATACTTAATTAAATAAGGGGGTTTGTTACAAAATAAAAACCTATTGGCCAGGAAATAGTATAGGTATTTTTAAACATGAATAGTATAGGTATCTTTAAAATGACTTGGCAGGCCAAGAAATAGGCCAGAAAGGGAAAAGGAGCACTAAAAAATATGCACAAAATTTGGGCTTCGCAAATAACCGTTTACTCTTAGAAAAACACTTATTTCGAGCTTGTTTTTCAAACACAAATAAGTGCTTATTGATATGGTCCTGACCCAAAATAAGTGTTTATTGAAACACTCCCAAACTTAACATTAGAGACCTCACCGAATAGCTTAAACTTTTAGGTTGAATGGTTCTAAGGTGGCATTTGATAAATCCGAAATCTGAAAATTTAAAAAGATATTAAAAGGGTTTGAAATCTGAAAAGAGACATAATTGCTTTTTGACTTTTTAGAGGTTTTGAATAAAAAATGTTATTTGTGTTGGACTAAACCTTCAACATTTGAAAGTCACCAATTTCACTATTTTACCCCTAAATTAGACTATTCGGTTGCAACGGTGAGAGAAGAAGAAGGGAGAGAAAGAGAGAAGGCCGGAACTCGCCACCGCTAGTTCGTCGGAGGAGTTGTAGCAACAAGAGAAGAAGAAGAAGAAGAAGAAAGGAGAGAGAGAGAGAGAGAGAGAGAGAAAGAGAGAGAAGGCCGGAACTTGCCGCTGTTAATTCATTGGAAGAGTTGCAACAATTGAAGAAGAAGAAGAAGAAGAAAGGAGAGAGAGAGAGAAAGAGTCTAAGGGTATTTTGGACTTTTGGCCAGGTTTAAAATGCATTTGAACGCATTCAGCACCAAGCCCATGTCTTGTTATTTCAGATTTGAAAATAATTTTCAGATACACTTCCAAACATTTCTAATGTCTGAAAAGCAACCTTTTCAAATGCCACCTAAAGAGTCTCACATTTTTTTCTTGCTGAAGGGACTATGATGTGACTACACTTGTTTCTAGCCAATAATGACACCAAAGACACCTAAAAATGCTATCGAACTCCAAGGTGTATAAAAACCTTGTTAGTGGAATACAATGACAGGTAGATTTCTGATGATTAGATTGAATATGAAAAAAAAAAAAAGCAAAGAAAACATACCGGGAATAACAAAGCTGAGGTGCAACTTACACCCCTATTATATTTGTTAAAATCAACTTATTCATCGCATTTAGGAACATGCCAATTGGTATAAGGGTGTTTGGTAGTCAGCCTTTACTATATGTATAATAGCTATTAGCCTTAGCAAGTTAGCATTATGTGTACTTACAACCTAAATCAGTATGTCCAATCAAATAGAAGAGAAAGTAATTATAGTAGAGTTCGAATCTGTCCCCCACGAAGGTATGAGTCCGGATCTTCTGCCCAAGAGAACTTTGCTTATGTTTATCACAGTCATACATGAAGAACATTTCATCCTCTGCATAATACTATGCAGAGGGAGATGTTCCCAATTCACGGGGATAGTGTGGTGTGGATAGGCATGGACAGGAGATCCGGACTCCAAAGTTAAATTCCAAGTATAAAAAATACAATGATCTTACAGCATATCATGAAAAATATCCCCAATACACAATGGATACGTGGCTGTGAGTAACAGATCCCAGTTCAGCCTAGCCACAATGGTCCGGGGGCCACTCTCACTCGGTCTGACAAGGGTGAGGATGCAAGACTCTTGAGTGTGAACGACCACTTCCTGAAGGAAAATAGGTTGGGATAAACTCTGTTCAAAGGGGCTTCCAAGTTGAATTGAGCCAAGAGGGTGAGGGGTTTCTTTTTGCACATCCACAAGTTCAAGTTCACTGTTTCGTATTAATTGTCCCCTACATTTTTCGACAGACCGTTCAGCTGCAATTAGTTCTGTTTCACCCTGATTCATTTCTGCTCAACCCAAATAATGGTTTTTGCTCTATTTTTTATTTTTAAATTACAATGAACCACTCATTCAGATCAGATCAGACGGTCGAACCTCTGAACCGAAAACTGGTATCCACATTGATTCTAATTCTGAGTCGATTTTTAAAACATTGATTCCATAAATGTGGATGCTATTTTTTCTCTTCATTTCACTTGTTTTATCTTTAAATCTTTCAAGGAAACCGCTACCCTGATGAGCCAGTGAAGTCAGTCACATGGACATGTTTGTAAATGAAACCTTTTCCTTTTTTTTTGGCTTAATGGGGGGCCTACGAAGAGCTTTGTACACATCATTGATTGATAATATGAACCCTAATCCAAAAAGTTGTAATTTAAATTAGAAAATAACGTTACAGCAAACAAATCCATTCAACCATTCAAGTCGTAGGTGACTAAGTGACTTTCCCTTGCACCGAAAATACCCCCTACATGGCTACCCAGCAAAAGGCCAAAAGCATCAGCCTAGAAAATGACAATACTCCTCTTCCTGGTCCCACATTTCACGTGCTAAGTACTATGGGTGGTTTACCCTGATAACCCTTCATTACCAGCAATTCCACCACTCCACCTCTATATAAGCAACTTCTCTCCATCGCAGCTATTCAATTAAAAGAAGACAATAACCCTTGGTTCCTCTGTGCAACGGTGCAACCCATTTCCATGGCATCCAAAGTTGTTCGTGCCACCAAACTCCGGCAACTTGATTTTTCCTCCGGTGATGATCCCGATATTGTCTTATCTCATCCCGAATCCCACTTATTATCACGTTGCAATCGAATTAAGAGTAAAAACAGTGATGGTCGTTCCTCTACCACACGTCGGGGACGTTGGAAGAGAGGTTTGCAGGGTGGCAAACCATGGCTACAGTGGATAGGACGGAGGCAAGACTACAATCTGGCTCCAGGTTCTTATCGACTATGCTTTAGGGATCTGGCCACCCCTGCTTATAATTACATCTCAAGGAAGACCAAGGCATTGTATCACTGGTTATCAGGCGAAGTTGTCGACCAAACAACGACGCAAAATGAAGTAATGTTGGTAGACCCGTATTTCTCTATCCCAGTAGTTGTACCTGTGACAACAGCTGCATCTCACATTTAACCATAACGTATATAAGAAGAGAAAATAGAGAACATCATGTAGTCTAGTGAGGCTTGCATCTAATTGGAAACTTATTATACATGTTTTTGTTGGGGAATTGAGGACCATCAAGTGGTTATTATGATAAGATAGAGATGGGATGAAAAAGATTGAAGAGATATTATGATAAGATAGAGTTGAGATGAAAAGGGTTGAGAAAGGAGCAGTGTTTAAGTTGGAATAGGATAGGGTAGCTAGAGTTCAATTTGATTAATTTGGGTGTTTCAGTCTAGTGATGTAACTTTTAGATTAATTTATCAATGCAATATTTTATACTCTCTCATATTTTTACAGTTTTTGTGAATTCTCTCTCTCTCTCTCTCTTTCTCTCTTTCCTTCCTTCTTGCTTGTTTTCTTCCTGTGGATAAGGTGGGTTTGTGGGTGGAAGGAGTTTCAGTCCTAATTCAATGGTGTCAAAACTAAAAATATTACAAACTACGAAGCTAGCTGGCACCTGCAAATATTTTGCAGAAGTCCTTGTCAAAGTACACATATGACAACTATTTGAATTTGCATGCACAATTATTCATCACTAGTTATGGGTGATCTACATTCAACAGATGTGGTAGTTCTATACTTTGAACAGTTAGAAAAATAACCACATACCTAACTGCTACAGAGTATGAATATTCAGGGAGAAAGATTATATATGGCTTGAGAAGGGATGCCGGATTCCTTTCTTATCTCCCTTGATGTGAAATTTCAGTTGTTTTATTATTCAAAAATCATGTTTCAGGCTTTCAGCAACTGAGACAAAGAGGGGTTTCCATTTAATGTCTTTTTTTTGTGGAGCAAATTAGCTGATCATTCATGAATGAATGGTCATCTGTAAATACCAGGTGGATTGGTATTTACAAGCCATAGATCGATGCAAAAATGGGTCTTTTGGTTTGAAGTACACTTGTTGAGGAAACCATTTAAACTAAAAGTTAAGCTGTTATTAGGTGAGGTAGGTTTTAAATCTCTAACAATGCTTAAGCTTAATATATTCACAAAATAGATTTGTTCAAAATATTTGACTATCAGGAAAGGATGCCTGGCCGGTGTAGCTGTTCAATCCATGACTCTCACCGCTTTTGGAGTTAATTAACCCTGTGAATCAACTTATTCGAATCAGAACATATATGTTGTATTGATCTTCTTCAATCCTTGGTTTCTGGCCTGCTTCAGTCTAATTCTAGGAGAACTCTGAATTGTAAGTCACAGCTATCAATCAACAGCTTTACATTATTCTCCTGTGTTATAGGCAAGCCACTGGAAGACAGAAACCTCAAGCGTTATAGAATCTATGGAGTCAATAAAACATGGAAATTAAAATTAGAACGGATAGGAACTCCCTTCTTATTGACCATTCTGTCCTATCAAAATAGATTCTTCTGGCAATACTACTACAGTATAAGTAACAAAAGTTACTTAAGAGTTTTGTCAGAAACTCAGAATAACTAGAAAAATCTAGAATAGAAAAAAATTCAGTAAAGTAGACAGAAATGAATAGTAACATTAAACAGTAATGAACAATAACCGTAAACCAGAAGAAGCATACAATTGAGCTTACCTGTGCAGAAAGTTATGACAAAGCCAAGCCTGAGTTATCAGAATATTGAATGGTAGACTGTTATTGGAAATATGTAAGTTTACCAATAAGGCCCCATTTGCTTTTTGGTAAGTTAAATGCAATTATCTGGTAAGCTTTTCAGAGAAATTACCCATATTCTTTTATTTTCTAAGTAAAAAAAAGGCAATAACCATTTTAGCCATAAAAATCTTATTAAAAGCATTTTGGCAATTTTTCTCCAAAGTTATTTACCCACCTAGGAGATGGGTATCACTTACCCGGGTGAATGATGCCAAATAAAATAAACTTTCCCAATTCTCACATTAATCTAAAAAAAAAAAAACATGGAATTCTTGACCAACTTTCCTTCTTGTCAAAATTCGGAAAAAAGAATACCCCCTAAATGTGAGGTTTTTCTGGAGGTTCAGGTCAATGTTACCAAAGTATTACTTATATATATAAAGCAGATGTTTGTCTGGGTTTCTCGTCAGTTCAAAAAGTTTTCCTTTATATACCAAACATTTATATTCATTACATACCTTAGATGGTTTTGGTGAAGGAAGTAAAAAGTTAGCCTAAAGAACCAAATTATAGAGTCCATGCAATGATGCTACACCGACAGTAGAAATGTGGAATGGTTGGTAGGCCATTACCAAATGTCAGTCCCATTTGTCTGTCTGGGTCTTGGAAGGGGTAAACTGGATATGGTCCTAGTGTTTGGTACTTTTAGTACAAAGTAACTGTTTTAAATTTATGTTCTCACCCTTGACAGCACGAGGTTTTACATTACACCAAGGTCCTAATCTTTGGAAAGGGGTCTTGGAAGGGATAGATCAACTGGATACATCTTTCCCAATGCACGGCGGAATGTGCCTATGAGGTCAGTGTGAGACACCATGTGCGAGGAGTACATTCGGTCTCTTTTGACACAAAATAGTCATTCTCATTCTCAAACCCGTGTTCTCATTCTTGACAGCCAGAGATTTTACTATTACGCCAAGTAATAATGAACCCTTTTAGAAAGATTGTTACGTAAGGAGGCCAAGGGCTAATAACCTTCTAGAGAAGGCAAGGAGGTTCCTTAGAAGGTCTTGTCCTTGTATGTAATCTCCCTAGAATGGAAAACATGTCAAGATCAAAGGAAAGATGGGTTCGAAGAAGCTACAAGTCAGTAACTTCTAGATAACAGATTTCTGGTGCCGCATGAGATTATGAGAATGAGAAATTGCATGTAGGAGGACAGGCTGTGGGATCCACATTTACTGTTTCTAGGTTTAATGGTCCCTCCCTATGGTTTTCGTTTGATGCAACCCACCATATTAATTTCGATTTTGTGATGATGTGATAATCCTCTAGTGTAACTAACGTGGCATTGGATAAATCTGAAATCTGAAATTTGTAAAGTTAAAAGTATATTAATAGTGTTTGAAATCTGAAAAGAGACATAAATGCTTTTTGACTTTTTAGAGATTCTGAATAGAGAATGTTATTTATGTTGGATCAAATCTTCAGCATCTGAAATTCATTAATTTTATTATTTACCCCTAAAACATACTATTTGGTAATTTTGAGTTTAACTTATACTATTTCATAAAATATAATTTTATTAAATTCAAAATAATATTGAAAAATATGAACAAATTATTATAAGTTATAAAAAATTAAAAAAATTATTAAAATAATAATAAAATTGATAATACGTATGAATTTATAAATTAAAGATAAATATATCTGATAACATGTATAGGGAAGCAATTATAATTTTTTTGAGATACCATGCATGCAAAATGCCATTGCCTTTAAGTGCAAGAGAGGACATTTTTTATTGTTTCACTTTACCCTTAAGGCTGAGTTTCAAAAGAGTACAAACGCAAATATGTATTGTGCAAATACATACAAAATATAAGGTTTTGCACTCTACGTAGGCAACTCTCTCAACTCTTTTTGAAAGGAGAGCGAAAATCATAGGCAATCCGATTCACTGCTCCAGGGCAGGAGCCTTGCGCATCAAGCCCGTCATTAGGCGCCGAGCAAAAAGTGATGGTCACGAGAAGATTCGATTGTCATTAATTGAAATTCCTATTAGTTATATCTTCATTTAATGTAGCATTTATTCAATGCTCTATTTATTATATTAGACATTTATTGTAATATAAAAGCTAAATACAAATATTAATATGAGATTAGATGTCTAATAACATAATAAATAAATAAATCAATTAATTTGGTTGGCTAAATCCTAACCAAAATATTCTATATTATTATTATTATTATTATTATTATTATTATTATTATTATTATTATTATTTCTCTCCAATTTTATTTGGATTTTGAGAGGGGGGAAAGTGGGTCAATGGGATTTTAGTTCCCATTGATCAAGAATCTCATATTCCTTTTTAGATTTATGTGGGATCAGGGAAAGTTTATTTTCTAATACCCATCTCCTAGGTGGGTAAATAAATTTCCCACTTAGGGGGAAAGTTGCCATCCACTTGAATGGGACAAAAATGCCCCTTTTAATAATGAATTTTTATGTCTAAAATGGTCACTGCCTTATTTACATGAGAAATAAAAAAACATGGGTAAATGCACTTACTTGGATAAGTGTTTCCTAGGAAAAACTTACCTAGATAACTGCATTTACCCGAATAAATAACTTACCTAAAAGCGAACAATAGGGGTGGCAAATGGGTAGGTTGGGTTGGATTGGGTAAGGGTTGAATATCATCCCACCCATATTGACCCACCAAACCACCATGACACGTCATTAATCCTTGTTAAAGGGTGATAACCCACACGGACCCACCTGACTCATTCATATTGACCCTTAACCACCCTCACCCATACTAACCCACCTATCCTCACCTATAAATACAAAATTAGGTTGGGACGGCCCGTAAACCCGAAATAATAACTTTTGAGAGAATAATCTCTCTTAAGACTGCTACATGACAAAAATGAGTCAAGTCAATCTGTATAACTGAAAATGCAAAAATTGTAGATAAAATGCAGAAAATAATAGAAAATTCAAAAAAACAAAAAAAATACCAAAAATTATGAAAATGCAAAAAATACTAAAAATGCAGAAAATTCAAAACTTTTGTAGAAAAATCAGAAAATATGCAAAATAAACCAGAAAATTGTGAAAAATGCATGAAAAAACACAAGAAAAATGCAAAAATCATGCAAAAAAGCACCAAAAAATATAGAGATGCAGAAAAAAACCAGAAAATTGCAAAAAATTCAGAAAATACTAAAAATTACAAAAAATGCCTAACTTTTATAAAATTGCTTTTTCAAAAGTACTTTCGTAAAAGTGTTTTCATAAAAGCACTTTCATAAAAGTGCTTTCGTAAAAGCACTTTTACAAAAGTGCTTTTATGCTTTCATAAAAGTGGTATTCTGAAAGTGCTTTCATAAAAGTACTTTTATAAAAGTGTTTTTATGCTTTCATAAGTGTTTTCGTAAAAGTACTTTCATAAAGTGTTTTCGTGTAAAAGCACTTTCATAAAAATACTTTTATAAAAGCGCTTTCATGTAAAAGTACTTTTATAAAAGTGATTTTGTATAAAAGTACTTTTGTAAAAGTGCTTTCGTAAAAGTCATTTTCATAAAATTACTTTATAAAATTGTTTTTGTAGAAGTGCTTTTGTGTAAAATTGCATGTGAACACGAAAGTTAATAAAATCTATTTTATTTCACTTTTAACTTAAAATGAAATGTGGTATGGTGGTTTGGAATTGAAATGAGATGTAGATGTGCTAGGAGGTTTGAGTTTGAGTCACTTGAGTTGTTTTTTATTTTTTATTTTTTATTTTTGAGATTTGGAGAGTGTAGATAGAATTGACTTTTGATCCAACTCATCCTGACCCGTGTGACCCAACCCATCCTGACCCTAATGGGTACCCTCGACCTAGTCCACCTTAACCCTTTTCTACTGACCTTAATGGATTATTCGATTCATATTGACCTGCCAATGGATGGATTTGGATGAATTCCAAGGCAAATAGGTTAAATGGGTTGGAGTGAAGATTGCCAACCCTAAGAACGGGGCCTAAAGATCAAGTCACTCTTGATATTCATGAGATGACATTAGAAGGGAAATGAAAAGAGTAAAGAAACAGAAAGGACGCTATTGCATTAACTATGGATTGCACACCTATTTATAAGCTTGGCCAGAATGACTTTTTCCCTACCTGCCATTTCACTCGTGTTCCCATTTTAATTATATTTGGGCCCCATTTTAAGTACCTTGTCGATTTTCTTTCACAGGTAATGGATTCTTCTGGAGCCAATATGCCCACATCCAGGGTGGAATCAAGATGTGGCCTTTCCTAAATGGACGGTCCCTGTCATGGAGATGCCAATCGACTGATCAAGTAGTGATCATGTTGGGGCCATCACCATCACCATCTCATATGTCACCGACCAATGTTTTGCCTAGTTTCAGGTTACGTGACTTGGTCTAATTATAAATTTTGGACCACCAAGTCACCAACAGAGTAATGGGTGCTGATGGAATGGATCCAAGCTTTACTACTGAAAGGTCATATCTTAGTTCTTGTATGCCTTAAAATGCTGAAAGGGTCAAATCGATTTATAGTTTTCCTGTGTGCTTTAAATGTTGAAAACCACACATGAGAAACATTATATCAAGTAGTTTTTATGACTCTCATGTGGATTCTACGTTCATGGTTCTTATGTGGATTCCACATTCATGGTTCTTATGCGTCTCAAAAGAGACCTTTGAGATGCATGGGTTGGTTCCAAAATTATTTTCGATTCCACATAGGAGTGACCAGCTTCACTTAGGAAACTGATTGGGTTGTGGATGGTTAAGTCAGGACAAGTTACGTGAATGACACCAAATAAGTGGGGAGATGTTTATGATTTTAATATTGTAATGACTTATGGGTAGTAGGGTGTGGATAATGTCTTGTGGTTGTGGGTATAAGATTTGAGCTCGAATTTAAGATAGTATTTGGTATCGGAGTTGTTTTTTAAGATATTTTTGTTATGTCAGTTTAATATTTAGGGGGTGTCCTATAGTGTGGATGAGAAATTGGTGGGTGTGGACTGTTCTTTACCACACCACTGTGGAATGAATCAATTCACATTACATTATATTCCACAGTTGTTTTGAACTGTAGATAGATTCTATGGACCAGACCGGTACACACCCACAGTGGACTGGTCCACACTACCATCCACGAAAAAATATTGTAGACAATAAATTGGGGTGTGGCCCATTCCTATCCACGCTATTTTGTAGACGGGAATCGTCCACACATTGCAAAACGTCATATCTTACTGTGGACAGAATCAAAATAGTCCCGTCCGCAATATATATACGCCACCGAACGCCACCTTAAGGTCTTAGATTTTGTGACATCAACTTTTAGAGAAAATGTTATTTTAAAGTTTATTGCAATGTAAGCAATGTTTTCACCCTTTTTTCCTATTTGGCACTTAATGGCTCCTAACTGGCACCAAATAACATAGAAAATCCGCACGGAAGTTAGAGTTCAATTCTCAGAAAAGGGCAATGATACCTAAAACCCCTTAAATAGTTCTATATTTAATTTAATTTTTCAAAATTTCAAAAAAAGGTACTGTTTGGCAAATTTGTTTGAATCATAATTCATAGGTGGCCCTTTAGTGGATAAGAGTGTGCAGGTTGGCAGTTTTTCTTTGGGTTCATTTAAAAAAACAAACTATATCTCTCTTTGGAAGGCATTTCTTTCTTTTTTTTTCTTTTTTTCTTTCTTTTTTTAAAGACAATAAAGATCCATAAAAAGATGTTAACATTGGCAAATCCCTAATTTAGTATAATTATTTATACTAAATCAGTTTGTGAGATATTTGAAAGCTACTTTCTAATTTTTGTTTGAATAATATTTTTATTTTTAAAAACATGTAACCTTTGTTTATATATGGCTCTAAAACCAGAGATATATAGGTTTTTTGTTTTTTGATAATCCCAAATAGCTAGCTATTATTACTAAAAGAAAAATAATTACACTTCCGAAAGGTTCAGAAAAGAGGGAGTAGAAAATCACAACCTCTCTTCATAAAAATACTTGCCCGATTAACTAGATCATGGGCTACAGAATTTAAAGTTCTATTTACATAAGTAAAATAAAAAGTAGAGAAGTTAATAACACTGTATCTCATCCACCACAGAAAAATATGACCAAGAGAAGCAACCAGAGATATATAGCTTAGAAGCAATTTTTCTTTTTTTTCTTTTCCTCTTAAAAGCCGCCTAAAAACAAAACTGAATCTGAATCAGCCAATTGAACATGGCATAATAAGTTGATTCATTGGATAGAAGTTATTTATTGGTCATGCTTAATTAGGACTACTATATTTTAGATACCGGCACTAATAACATACACTAATCTATGAACACTTTTACTAATTCAATGTATCCAATTTTGTATCAAATCCTTTTGTACCAAAAAGCATGGGAAGAGTACAAATATAATTATATACAATGTAAAATAAGTGATGATGTGTGATTTGGAAGTTCTTAGTTGAAAGGTTGTCTGGCGTGTTCACGTGATGAGTTGGATAAAACTGCAAAATAAGGATCAGAGGGACCGAGGTGGGTGATCCGGTGAGGTCATTCCGATGCTTAAGTCAGTATTCTTATTGTGGTGGTAAGCTAAAATTTGAGTGTTAGAGAGCAAGAATGTAAGTAATTGCACGTGCCTGGGTCCTGGAGGGGTTGATGCCCTTATATAGTTGAGCTGCCGTGGGTCTCGCAAAACGGTTCTGGGATTTTTGGCCTGAGTAGATAAAATTCGTTTCCGCTTTAGTCGGGGTGTAACGTATCAGTTGATGAAGTCTATCCTCTCCACCCGATCCAGGCAGGGAGAGAATAAGGCCTGCCGTTATGCGGCGTGATCCCGTGAAATTCGAAGTCCACTGGGAAGCTTCTAGAGTTGATTACATGTCACTTCGGTTCTTGGACCCCGAACTGGATTAGGTGCCGAGGTGCCTTTATGCTGATGTGACTCTATGCCGAGGTGGCTTTGTACCAAGGTGACCAGACACCCGAGCTCTGAAAACTACTGACTAGGCTTCTTTTGCTGAGTTGTCATCCTTCGGACAAATCGAATCCACGTGACCTTTACTTACTAGGTCGTGCCAAATCACCCCTTATCAATTGCCCCCCACTCCTCGTTCCAGGGGTCCTAACCCAACACGGGGAGTTCATGACGAGCCTAGGTGAATTTGGCATGAAGTCTAGGTGATATGGAGGGCGGACCGTTGGTCAGACATATCTGACCGTTTGGCTCAACCAGGAAGTGACCCAGATCGCGTATCAGGTACGCGTGGACGTCAAGCCGATTATAGTCTCCGCGGATGTCAAAACGCATGCTAAACTGATTTCAACCTCGGGAAGCATGCAACCGATTTTCCTAGGAGTTGTTGGATTGTAGAGATCTCGGCCGTTGATTTTCGGATATATTGGTTATAAATAGGGGCCGAAGGGCACATTTTCTTTGCCACAAAATCGGGAATCCAGAGTCCTTGAGGTTGCGTTCAAGTATCCCAGCTCGGTGTCAGCTACCCTTGAGTCCGAGGTCGTCTCGCTTCCTTTAGTTTTCACGATGAGTTCGTCTTCCCTTGATCTGTTGTCTTTTTTCCCTTCTTAGTCCAGTATGTCTATTCATAGTGTAGATAGTCTCCTTGATGGGAGCGGCAGGTTTGTCGGGGCCGAGGTGGGTACCTTGGCTTATGTTAAGGAGTTTGGTCCTACTGGGGCGTGTGCTTCGGTTGAAGGTCCGGGTTTCACTTCGAGTAGGGCAGACACGTTGGGTCAAAATCGCGAGGTGTCCAAACAGGGGGCATCCACCTCGCATCCCAGCCGGAAACTAGATAGCTTCGGCCCTTCCACCATAACCGCTGAGAGGCTGCAATCCTTGGCTTCCTACTACCGGTTCTCTGACAACCATGTGTACAACATTCCCTTAGGTCGGTACCCCTGTGATCACAAGTCAGATGAGATCATTGTTTACGAGGAGCAGCTCGTAGAAGAACTCCGTTTCCCACTTCATCCCTTCATTGTAGAAGTCCTTCAGTTTTTTAACATTACCATAGGTCAGCTTCACCTGAACTTAGGAATGCCAATGGGGCGGGTATGGGGTGAGGCATCCCCTTCCCATCCCTACCCCATCCCCGGTATTGGGGTAAAAATTCAACCCCCATCCCGGGCCTCGTCGGGAATGGGGAATCACTGACATATCCCCGCCCCGATGACAGTATTACTGTCTGAAAGCACATGATTGTTAGGTACAAAGAATGGCCGAATGGAGACCTGATTAAACAATCCATTGATACAGACTTTAATTTAATTTGTGAACAAGCACATTATGCTGAAAGAACACGTAAACCTAATTAAACAATCCATTGGTTCGACTTTAATTTGTGAACAAGATATAGACTTGCACGCTTGATGACTTGAGTAAGAATCCTGATTTTGAAACCGTTCGTTTGGACTTTGGGTAGTGAATACAAGGAATGGCCAAACCCAGTGGATGAATGGAAAGATTTGTGAACAATCTCTCTATCTTCTCAGTTCTCATTGTTACAAACACTGTGAAAGGGAGAAATCGAGAAACAGAGGGAGAAATTGGGAGGACAAATGGAGAGACCGAGAAAGGAAGAATGATAGTATGCCGATTCCTTTGTAAGACTGTAACTGGTCACTGCTATGGTGGCTGCGACGCTCGATGGTCGGTGGACGAATGGAGAGAGGAAGAATGAAGAATGAATCAATGAACCAGTGAATCAGTGAACAAGAAGAAGAACCTGGCGGTCGGCGGTTCCTCTATGCTACGGCTGCAGCGACGGCCGTTGACAGGCAAGGTCTGTGAAGACTGGAATAGTTGAAGTCTCAAAGAGTGAATCAGTGAAGTCTGTGAAGAGAGAAACAAAACCTAGGCGGCAAGGCAAAATGTCAAAAGACTCAAAACCTAACCTATTACGTATTACCTAATACCTTTTGACTTTTTGTAATTCATAACCGGGGTCAGGGCAGGTTCGGGGATTTATATGCAAATCCCCATCCCCGGTCTGGGGCAAAAGAAAAATCCCCGAACCCGACCGTATACATTTTGTGATCGGGGAAATCCGCCCTGTTTGGGGCAAATCAGATCAAGGACCCGATTTTGTGGGTAAAATTGGCATCCCAACCCAAACTCCATCAGGTCCATTGTCGTTATCATTTCCCTCTTCCACGAGTATAACATACCTCTTACCCTCGACGTTTTTGATCTGCGCTATTAAGAAGAACTCAGCCTGTGTCCATAAGGACGAGAAGCGCAACTACTATATTTCTCCTCGATCGGGGTATAAAGTCTTTCATGGCTTCCCCAATAAAGTGTCGGCCTGGAAAAGGCGGTACTTCGTAGTCTCCGTAGCTGGGGGTTTTAGTGATCCCAGAGTTGAACAGAATAGTGAAACTTCGGCGATGATCCACTCTTGGGTCAATCTCAACTTGCAACTGAAGGACTTTTTGTCCAAAGAGAAGCTCATGAAAGCCGGGATGAGTCCTCCGGGTAGGTCGTTACTTTAGCGTGCGCACATATATTTTCTTTTTCGTAGTTCATGCTTAAATTTGTGGCTAACTTGTTCGTTACTTGTTGCAGTTTCTATGGATGACATCCCTACTAACGAGCTCTTTGGGAGCATGCAAAAGGGAAAGAAGAAGAAGAGGGCTTCCAAGAAGGCTTGCCTTCATGCCGAGACTACCACCTTGGGCGTTGGTGCCCCCCTCCTCGAGCAGCCACCAGTTGCCGAACAACCTCCCGTGATCGACTTGGTTGAGGAGGACCAAGGCAAGGCCAGCCTGTCTCACGTGCCCGAGGAGACCACCTCTTCAGAAACTCAGCCCGTACAAGTAATTGCTACTTCTTTGGGCAGTGATACTTTGGTCCGGAGCATCTTAACTCTGAAGTATGGCCTTCTCAAGAGAAAGGATGCGGTGTTTTCCGAGGAGGTCGCTCGTTGGGCTAACTTGCTGGTTGCTCAGCTCGGGGCCCGAGCGGCCACGCGCTGCATGGTGGTACGTACTTAGCCTTCAGGTTGCTTTATACTTAGATTTTTCTTCATTCTTATACTTGTTTACTTCTTTTGGAAGGTGAACTCCTTTATCCACACCTTGGCCTATCAGTCTGAGGTAAACTTAAAGCGAGCTCTCGAAGTCGAGGAATTCTCCCAAACTGCCCACTCCAAGCTCAACTTAGCTCGCAACGACATCAGTAAGCTGAAAAATGATGCGCGAGCCAAGAAGGAGCTTTTGACTCTATTGATGGCGGAGAAGAAGGAGCTCGAGGCGGAGAAGAAGCAGCTCAAGGAGCGCGAGGTGGAGCTGAAGAGAGAGAATGAAAACCTCGAGGCTCTTGTGAAGGAGTGGACTGAAATCATGCTTCAGGCGATGGAGGAGGCCAAGGTCAAGGCGGTTGAGGAGTATAAGTCTTCGATGGAGCTTTGAGAGAGGTTGGTCGAAGCTGGGATAGCGGGCTACTGCAAGGGGTTTAAGCTCATTAGGTGGTTGATCCAACGTGAATTTCCCCACCTTGACCTCAACGCCACCACCACGTCCAAGATCACCAAGGAGATGGCCGTTAAAGCCGTCAAGGATCCGGACTCTAAGGTGGAAAGCGACGACGACCTTCTCACGATGAGACGGCGGGAGAGGGAGAGGAGGTGGTTGTTGCCGAGGATCGCATGGAGACAGATCTGCCTGCTAAAGCTTCTGTTGGGGATGAGGAGCCCCGAACTGACTAATGCCACTTTTCTTAGACCCCCCTTTGTAAATACTTGATGTCCCGAGCCTCCGAGCTCGGCTAAATAGTTGTAATCTTTATTCTCCTTTTTTTTTATTGTGTACTCGAAGAATCTTATCAATGGAATACAAGTATTTTCCAAACCTTCTTGTGTACAAAATTTTTCTAAGTGTAGATTTCTCCCGAGCTCGCGAACTAGGTCATATAGATTTCTCCCGAACTTGAATAGGAGCAATTGTTATCGTACACTGGGGTGAGTAGATACTGTAGGGTTTACATGCCTGACTTGTCTACACCCGGGCTACTTTGCTTTACCCATGCCAAAGCGACTGGGTTTTAATGAGCCTGTGCCAAAGAGGCAACTGGGCCTTAAGCAGCCTATGCCAAAGAGGCAACTAGGACTTCTCTACCCATGCCAGAGAGGCGACTGGGTCTTATATCGTGCCAAGGTCTTTTGTCAACTCGGCACTATAGCCTTTAGGCTTCTGGGAGTGACTTAAGGTCCTCTCTCCAGTTCATCATCCATATGATCAGCTCGATGGTCTTATTGACTTAGTCATTTTTTGCTTGCGTTGAGATTTACAAGTAGTATCTCCTTAGGTTATCGATGTTCCAAGTTCGAGATACCTGCTTCCCATCCATGGTCTCGAGCTCGTCAGGTCCAAGTTAGTTATGAGCTCGTCATCATTTGTCTCTTTTATCGTAGGTTTCGAGCCGCAACGTTGGTACTTCAATCTCTGCTAGAATCATAGCTTTCATCCCATATGTGAGGTTGAAGGGTGTCTCGCCGGTCGCGGTCTTGATGGTAGTTCGATAGGCCCAAAGGACACTGGGCAGTTCGTCCACCCACAAGCCTTTAGCTCGCGAGGCGAGCTTTCAGTTCGTGGAGGATAGCCCTGTTTGTCACCTCGACCTGTTCGTTTTCTTGTGGATGTGCTACCGAAATGAAGTTTTGTTGAATCCCCATCTCGGCACACCAGATTTGGAATTTGATGTCTTCAAATTGCTTCCCGTTATCCGAAATCAAGACTTTGGGCAGTCCAAAATGGCACACAATGCTTTTCCTGAAGAAATTTTGCACATTCCGGGTTGTAATGCTTACCAACGATTTGGCTTCCACCCACTTCGTGAAGTAGTCTACTGCCACGACCAAGAGCTTCCTCTACCCGGTTGCTGGCCGAAAAGGACCGAGGATGTCAATTTCCCATTACGCGAAGGGCCATGGGCTAGTAAGATACTTTAAATCGGTAGCAAGCTAATGGGGGATGTTGGCGTGCCTCTGACATCTGTCACATTTCTTGACAAGCTCGAGTGTGTCTGCCTTCATTGTGGGCCAATAACCCTGTCTTAATGCCTTTTGGGGGAGGCCCCTACCCCCCAAGTGTCCTCTGTATAAACCTTCATGGATATCACGAAGTACGAGCTCGGCTTCTAAGGGTCGCAGGCAACGTAGATAGGGGAGCATGAAGGATCTCCTATACAACCGTCCATCTATGAGGACGTACCAGGCTTATTGACACTCTACCCTCCGAGCTGCATTGCGTTCTACAGGTAGGGCCCCCGTGGAGCAGATAATCATTGAGCGGATCAATCCAGCTTGGTTCCACTTGCAACACGGGAGTGACCTCTTCTACCCCCCCCCCCCCCCCCCCCCCGAGAATGCTGGGCCAAGGCAAGTCCTCTATGTACACAGTTCGCATAGTGTTATCGCTTGTACTTGCTAGTTGTGATAAGGCATCGGCCTCAGCATTCTCAGACCTTGGAATTTACCTGATGAAACAAGAGCTGAAGCTTGGTAGGATCTCTTTGACTTTGGTCAAGTAGGCAACCATACTCGAGTCGCATGCTTCATATTCACCGTTGACTTGGTTAACCACCATTTGAGATTTGTTGCAAACAATCAGGTGTTTTGTTCCCATTTCCTTCGCCAAGTTCAGCCCGACAATTAGCGCTTCATACTCCGCCTCGTTGTTCAATGCCTCGAATCCAAACCGGAGAGCGTACTCTAGCTTCACCTCACTTGCGCCGTACAGTATCAGTCCAGCACCGCTTCCTCACTGTTTGGACGAGTCGTCAACGTGGAGGATCCAGGGCTCCTTGTCCCAGGTCGGTACTGATCTGACTGAGATCGGTGTCGCACTGGTCGATGCCTCCGTCGTGTTAATGGGCTCAGTCAGTTTAGGGGCCGGTGTGCTGAACATGCATTCTGCTACGTAGTCCACCAAGACTTGGGCTTTGATTGTTGTCCGTGGCTCGAACTGGATATAGTACTCGCTAAGCTCGATGGACCACTTCGTCAATCTTCCTAGCACATCGGTCTTAAGTAGGATGTGCCTAGAGGTCTATTAGTAAGCACGGCGATGGTATGGGCTTGGAAGTATGGGCGTAATTTCTGAGCTGCTACCACTAGAGTGTACGCCAACTTCTCGATATCGGGGTATCTGGTTTCTGCATCCTGCAACACTTTACTTACATATTAGACGGGTCATTGAACTCGATCCACTTCTCTTATTAGTACCGAGCTGACCACCTCGTTGCTCATGGAGAGGTACAGCTTCAACACATCTCCTTCCTCAAGTCGGGTTAAAATCGGGGTAGTACTTAAGTACTTTTTCAGCTCATCAAACACGAGTTGGCACTCTTCAGTCCATTCGAAAGTCTTATTCTTTTTAATTGCTTTAAAAAAGGGGAGGTAGCAACCTGCCGATTTAGACATAAATCGGTTTAATGCAGATACCCGGCTAGTTAATCCTTGTACCTCCTTGATTTTTTGGGGTAGTCGCATTTCTAAGATGGCCTTGATTTTATCCGGGTTTGCTTCGATACCACATCGGTTCACTATGTAACCGAGGAACTTTCCTGGCATGACTCTGAAGACATACTTATTCGGGTTTAACTTCATGTTGTATTTCCTTAGAATTTGAAAAACAACATCTAAATCGTCGATTAAAGATCTAGAAAACTGGGTCTTCACGACTATGTCATCAACATAACATTCCACTTTATTGCCAATCAAAGGTTCAAAAATCTTGTTTACAAGTCATTGGAAAGTTGCTCCAGCATTTTTCAAACCAAAGGGCATAACTTTATAATAGTATAGCCCGAGTTCAGTTACAAAAGCAGTTTTGTCTTGGTCGGTGGTGTCCATCCTAATTTGATTATATCTGGATTTGGCATCCATGAAACTCAACAACTCATGCCTTGAGGCCACGTCTACTAGGTGGTTAATTCTGGGTAGGGGAAGCAATCATTTGGACAGGATCTGTTCAAGTCGGTGTAGTCAATGCACATGTGTCACTTACCATTGACTTTCTTCATAAGCACAAGATTAGCGACCCAGCTTGGGTAATGAACCTCCCTAACGAAGTTTGCGGCGAGGAGCTTCCCGATCTCCTCATCGACTACCCTCCACCACTCTAGGGCAAGGTTGCGTTTTTTTTTTTTGTCTAACTGGCCTGACTAGAGGGGGTCCACATTAAGTTTATGAGTTATTATACTAGGGTCAATTTCGGGCATTTCTGCCGCAGACCACGCGAAAACATCTAAATTGCTAAGTAAGAAACTCACTAGCTGTGTTCGGAGCGGTTCGCTTATCAGTGCATCGATCTGGAGAGTCTTGGTTGGTTCGATTGCGGATACCGGTATGTGGACCATTTATTCCATCAGGGCAGCTCATTCCTCGGTGTAGTCTACAGGTCGATCTAGTTTGACACCTTCTGCCAGTTTTGCCTTTCCCTTGAGGGCAGCCACATAGCACTTCCGGGACTCGAGCTGATCGCCTCATATCAGCGCTACTCTGTAGTCCGTCGGGAACTTCATCGTGAGATAGTAAGTTGACACTATCGCGCGTAAAACATGCGTAATAGGCCGTACTATGATCGCGTTAGAGGGGGATGGAGTCGTGACCACCAAGAATGTGTGCTCGAACTGGACAATATTCGGCCACATGCCCACCTCCACTGGTACTGTAACGCGACCTATAGGCCTGATTTCCTCTCTGCTGAACCCTACTAGTGGGGCATATGCTGGTTTTAAATCGCACTGCTATAGTTGCAACTTATCAAAAGTTTCTTTGAAGAGAATATCGGCCGAACTGCCTGAGTCCACCAAGATCCATTTCACTTCGAAGTCATTGATGATCATCTTCACTACTAGGGTATCGTCACGAGGATACTGAATCCCACGGGCATCGTCCTTGGTGAAGTAGATTGGTTCTTCAATCTGAGGTCGCTTGGGTGGGTTCTCTGCTTCATGTTCCAATCCTCGGACTGATGTTTTCCCTACTACTGCTATGCACCCCACTACGATAGATCCTCTAGTGATCATATTAATCACCCCGCGGATTGGTTTTTCTTCTGGTAGCGGGCGAGGTGGCTGCTCATTCTATCTGCTGCTTTTTGGGGTGTCTTTCTTCCAATCTCCCTACTGGTCCCCCTATCCTTTTTCCACATGTAGGATGTACTTTTTTAAATACCCACGGCGGATTATCTCTTTGATCTCGTCATAGAGGTTTCTACACTTTTCTATGCAGTGACCATGGTCCCGATGAAAGTGATAATAGACATTCGGGTTCCTGGTTGTTGGGTCTCCCCGTAGCCTAAGTGGCCATCTGATGATGGAGGAGTCTTTGATGGCCATTACGATCTCTCCTCGCTTCGCATTAAGGGGAGTATAGTTGGTTCTCTCCACTAGCGGGGTCTTGGAACGCCAACCCAATATGTAACTTCGTGAGGGGGACTTACTCCTTGAGTTTGGGGACTTGCTTCTTCGCTGAGGGGATTTGTTCTTTTCTCTTTTCTTGTTGCTTGCTTTTTCTTCCTCTTCTCTCCTTGGTTTTCAGTTTTCAGGTTTATCTCTTCTTCTGTACTGATAAACTAATCGGCCAGCTTGAGGAACTCGGTGATGTTCTTCGGCTTGTTGGCCACAACATGTCACTTGGATTCTTTGTGGGTGATTCCTTTTTGCGCTGCGGTGAGACGTACTACTAGGTCAAGGTCTAGTATTTGCAGGCATGTCTCGTTGAAGCGCTTGATGTAGCATCGAATTAACTCTCCTTCCTTCTGCACCACGTTCAGAAGGTTCTCCTGTGACTTTGGGCACTTCTTACTAGTGATGAAGTGGGCCGTAAACATGCCTACAAACAGAGTCCAGCTTCTGATGGAACCCGACACGAGGTTCCTATACCAGGTTCGAACTACTCTGAATGTAGTGGAGAAAGACATGCACATACAAACCTCATCGGCCCTGGCAAGATGCATCTGGGACTGGAATGCGTCTACGTGATCGTTAGGATCAAAGACCCATCATACTTGTCTAGCGGCGGTACCTTGAAATCCTTCGGCATTGGGGCCACTAGGAGCTCAGGTGATAGGGGGATGACCGGCTCAAGAGAGCAGGCGCTATTCTTGTAGCCACCGAGCTCACCTCCTCTCTTTTCTGACCTTGATCTACTGGATGGCTGGGCTTTGCGGGTGGACTGTTCCTTGCTGATGAACGACGAGTCTTGCAGCGTTGCCGCTACTGCTTCTTTGGTGGTGCAGTGTTTGTAATGTTGTCTTCTGTGTTGTCAAGTACTTCGATCTTACTCCAAATGGTAGGGCGAGGTGGTTTAGGGATTCTCCTCGCCGCGAGCTACTTCTTCTCCGCCACGTGTTCGGTGTTGGCTATTGTGAGGAACCAAGGGGTCTCCTCTCGAGCCCGCACCTCGGGTCCCGAGATGACAATCTACATTACCTGGATGTGCGACTTGTTGATTGCGCCTCTCGGGCTGGCTAGGTTCGGGCCTATCCCTTGAGCTCTCTCTTCGGGAAGCAGGGGGGAGTACACCAATCACTTACTATACCCCGCGGCAGGGTCCATCCCGTGGGAGGGACCGGTACATGTGAAGTTATTTCACCGCGGGAGGGTGGACTGGTGGACGCTCTGGTGAGCCTGATGCTAATTCTAGTTCTGCGTTTGTCCTTGATAATGATTTGCCGGCTGGTTTGGTTGCAGTGGTGGAAATTGCTGCTAATATTGTTAATAGAAATAGTACTACTAAAACTATTGGAACTGATGGATCTGCTGCATTTGGATTTGCATTGTTCGGACGCTTTGGATGAGGTCGTTGAACTACTGGGAGTGCCCGACCCCAAGGGGAATCACGGAGGGCTCCGAGAATGTGGCGCTCACTCGGTGGAGCGGGACACTCACCTGTGGGGTAGTGTGCGGTATGGACAGCGATGGGACCCCGGAGACAGTCGAGGGAATGGTGAACTGGCCGATTGTCACCGAGGAACTTGGGGAGTGACTATTTGCTGCTCTTGCCCCCCGGTGATGTTCATGCCGCTCTTTTCGTTATGGTTGAATGGTCATTGAGGCTGAGATTGAGACTGAGACTGTAACTAGAACTGGGATGACCTTTTGATTGCCTTCCCACAGACGACGCCAATTGATGATGTGCGATCTGGAAGCTCCTAGCTAGAAGGTTGCCTGGCGTGCTCACGTAACGAGCTGGATGAAACTACAAAACAAGGATCAGAGAGACCGGAGTGGGTAACCTGATGAGGTCGCTCTGATGCTTAAGTCAGTATTCTTATTGTGGTTGCGAGCTAAAGTTTGAGTGCTAGAGAGTTGGAATGTAAGTAATCGTGCGTACCTAGTTCCTGGAGGGGTTGATGCCCTTATATAGTTGAGCTGTCGTGGGTCTCACGAAACGGTTCTGGGATCTTTGGCCTGAGTAAATGAGATCCCTTTCTGCTTTAGTCGGGTGTAACGTATCAATTAATGAAGTCTATCGTCTCCGCCCAATCTGGGCGTGGAGAGGATAAGGCTTGCCGTTACGCAGCGTGATCCCATGAAGTTCGGAGTCTGCTAGGAAGCTTCTAGAGTCGATTACGTGTCACTTCGGTTCTTGGGCCCCGAGCTCTAAAAACTGCTGACTAGGCTCCTTTTGTTGAGTTACCATCCTTCAGGCAGATTGCATCCACGTGACCTTTACTTACTAGGTCGTGCCAAATCACCCCTCATCAATAAGGTTTCCAGATACAATAAACTAGGTTTTGCACTATATATATTTGTATTTGTACCCTTCACAAATTGAACCTAAGGCTCCATTTGGTAAGAGTATAAATACAAATATATAGAGTGCAAATTCTTATATTTTATATGTATTTACATTGTACATATTTGTATTTATACTCTTTACAAACTGAGCCTAAAACTCAAAGAATTATAATATTGAATTATTTTTGAATGGTAAAAATGACAAGGTTTATATTTTTTGGAAAACCATCCATCTATGGTTCAGTTTGAAAAGATCTGAATCCAATTATCCAAAATAAATAGGTAGTACAGTAACTATGACAATACTAAAGATATTGAATTTTTATTTTTATTTATAAATTGGAGAAAACCATAGAACTAGAGAGCTCAAATTTCTTATGAAAATTTCCTCAACTTTCTGTTTTTTTTTTCTTATTTTCCAACGGAATAATGAATGAAGTTCTAAGTAAATAGACGATACATTCTAAAACTCAATCTTGTCTATCCATTCCTATTCCCTATATACAAACAATAACTGTCTCTACAAAGCTAACTATTTGGATGCACGCTCTAAATTTATGGTATCATGATCCCTATCATCTTAGGCTCAGTTTGAAAAAAATACAAATATAAATATGTACAGTTAAATGCATAAAAAAATAATATAAAATACAAGGTTTTGCATTCTTGTATGTATTTGTGCTCCTTCTAAACTGAGCCTTTTTCGGGACAACGAACCTACATGAAGTACTCCATATCTTTTTAGTGCATTCTGGGCCTTGACTCTAAAGGAGTGCAAGAATAATTTCCTTTCTTTATTAAAAAATGGATTAGAAAATTTCTTTTCCTATATATGGCTGAGAATTGGAACTACAATTACACCCTTACATTTATCTGTTATTTGAATGTCTACTTTTTAAGGGCCATTACTTGGTGTAACATAAAATTTTGGACTGGCAAGCGTGAGAGTGCAAGTTCTAGTTTGAGAGGAGTTTAGATCTGCGCCCCATAACGGGGTGCCCTACAACGTCCCACAGCGCATCCCCGCTTTGTATTGGGAATATCTCCCGATGATAACATCATCGGGTCTGCTATTATCATCGGGAGATGTTTTCAATACACAGCAGGAATGCACTGTGGGACATTGTGGGGCGCAGATGTGAACTCGTTTGAGAGTGGCCACTGATCACCTAGTGCAAAAAATGTAAAAGGGTAGGACTGTATCCACTATCCTGTCTACCCCTTAGGGCTGCAAATGGATCAAGTTGAATTCAAATAGGAATGTATATCTGAATTTGATCTTATAAGAATTTAAGATATTTATTTACTAGAAAAAAAAAATAAAAGAATTTAAGACATCTAAAAGATGCATGGCTATGCAAAAATATATTTTATAAACCCTTTCAAGCCCATTCAAGGCCAACTAAGCCCATCCCGATCCAACCCAAGATTGAGCCCAACCCGATCGCATTGGATTAAACAGAGGTTGGGTCTGGATCGAACAACTCAGGCTTGACCTCAGGTTGGGGCAGCCTGGGCCCAAGGTTTGTATTTGTACCTTTAGGGTTGGGCCTGGGTTGATCATCAACTCAACCTAACCCGCTCGAGTTGCTCCCCTAGTAATGTGAGAGAGACTAAAGCTTCTCAAGCTTTTGAGAGGTTTGACAAAAAATGGTTAAACAAAAATTATCACATAAGACAAATCAAACAAAAGAAAGAAAAAATAAAAAAGGAAAGGGAGACAAAAAGGTAAAACCAACAACGAAAAGAAGGAAAAAAATGATTCATGTATTTTGAATATTCCATCCAAAGTAATAAAGACAAAGCAAATAGTTCGATGTATAGGAATATTCTAATTGAAAACAAATTAGTAGAAGAGTGTTTTAACAAACACATGCATGGTCAGTGGATGAAGGAAAGCTCTTACTAATTACACTTGCCCATTTCAGAGTACCATTCATCTTTTAAATGGTGGTCATTGTGGGAGGATTGGTGCTCCTCATCAACTATTTTCACCAAGGACCACAGATGTGAGGAAAATTTGATATAAGAAGCATATCCTATTACATCCTGCTGATTGATCCAGTATACATACAAACAGAATTGATTGATTTTCTACGATGACTCAATTCCACATATTTCAGTGGAAACTCCCATCTTTGGATATCCCAAAAGCCCACAGTTCATGGTTTCAAATCCATATATAGTTCTTAATTCTATTCTGGCATGAATGAAATTGAAATAGTAAGGTTCAGAAACTTGCTAATGAGTTGAGTTCTGCCTGCAGATTGAAGCACAATTATAGCACCAACTTAGTTTGCCTTGTTAGAGGATCTCTCTAGTTTAATGTGTTCCACAGGTACTCTCACTGTAACAAATAACGATACTTAAATAAACCCTTTTTTTCTTGGGCAGTCTGGAAATGGTAAATATCATTCATAAATGTTTTGTTACAAACCCATTTAATACAAACAGCAAAGAAAGTGAAAAACATCAGAGATCAGACCAAACTTGCTGAGGGAAGAGAAAACAAAGTAATATTAAACGCCAAGAAGAATAGGACCAATTACCCCCAACAGAGACCCATATCATCAAGCGAGATTCCCTTAAAAGCACAACCAAAAACCTATTTTAATCATTCACTAAAGTTATTAGGACTCAGGATCGTCAAATTCTTTTGTCAAGTGGTAGCGTTATTTTATGGGTGTCAAGTGTAAACAAACAAACAAGGTACTTAGCTATCATTCAATGACTCCAACCCAGATTCTAGCCAGGTTGGTCGCTCAAGAGGTCAAACAAGTGAATGATTCCATTTCCTACTGTGTCCATTTCATTTGGAACAATGGATAGATTGAAGCTTGAAGGAATCCTCATTTTTTTTTTATTCCTTTGTTTTAAAATAGTATATAAGCCATCCTTTTCTAAGGTTAATTTGTTTCATTCTGATAAATAAGTAAAGAAAACGGATGAGTACTTTTGACACATTTTAAACTGGTTCAGTTTTGCCACTACTTCACATTCATTGTCCATAATTTCATATTCAAGGGAGTACCAAAATTAATATAAACTAGCTGATTGGCGTGCACAAATGCACGTGATGAGAGAGAGAGAGAAAATAAATTAACTAAAATTTTGAGATGGTCATCTTGATGTGAGGCCATTACAGTGGACATATTTGGAGGCCTAGGACATGGTGGCTCGGAGTTGACCAGGTTATGGTCCAACCCGATTCAATCCAATATGTGTCCAATGATGGACAGTCCAAACCAGATTCAATCTAAATTTAATAAACAGAGGGTTCAATCCGATTCAAAATTGTAAAAATAATTCGATCGATTGAACAGACATTTGAGTCCATGGATATATTCACTTTGGTCCGTTAATATACTGGGTCGAACCCAATACAACATTTTGGACCCTCCAAACCGATTGAAATGGTTTTGATTCGAATTGGGTCAAATCCAAGCCCGATCCATTTACACCCCTAAAATTAAATTGGCTACTAACAACTAACAAGCTAGGGTTCAATTAAGAAAATCATGATTATGCCTTTGTCCTGCAATGTCGACTTAGGAGGCTGCATAAGGAAATCAAACCGTGAAAATATAAATTACAATTTCTTTGCTGGAATTACAGAACACTAACACTATTTTATATAGTTGGTCCCATAATTGTTTGTGTACTACCTTAATACACAATCAAGTTCTAAATCTCTATCATTTAATCCTGCTAATTAGGGTTAATGCACTGAACGAAAAACTAAAAGAAAGGAGATCCATGGCAATTAGGCTTTGTTTGGATAAGATTTTGTTTTCTAACATTGGGCAGTGAAAAACAAAAATGAAAAAAAAAAAACTGTTTTAAAGGTTTGCTAAGCATTGCTTTTAGAAAATACAATAATATGTAGTCCAAGCACGTTTTAAGCCCCAAAACACAAAATTGGACATTTTTCTTTGGGTCTTTGAAAGCATAAATCCAACAGTTTATCCAAGCATAAAACCATAAAAATCCAAGTGCTCGTTTGGGAGGGCTTTTATGGTGCAACTTCTAGTATTTTGAGCCGGGCTCTATACTAAAACCTCTAAAGCATGGTTTTCAAAATCGGATCAGACCAGACAGTCAGATCGGAAAAATTGAGAACCGGTCGGGTGATTGGTTCGCCATTTTACTCCAAAATTGTTATTTCGCTAAAAAAACCTGTTGATTTGGTCAGTAAACCACTAACCTGGGTGTTCGAACCGTCCAATGATTTTAATCATTTTTTAATTTTCTTAATTTTTTGTCAAAACAGACCATCTGTTTGGTTCAAACGATCGGACCATTCGACTTGAGAACCGGATCCCTGACCAATTCATTGTCTAATTCAGTTTTAAAATCTTTGCTCTAAAGTTTTATGTTTGGTGAAAATCTAAAAAGTCATATGAGTGTTTTAAATGTCAAAATGGTGACTATAACATGAAGCTATTCTTGATAGCTTATTTGGAACATAGGTGCCTAGGAGTGCATTTGAGCTGAGCTAAACTTTTATATGTATTGGTTCCATTCAACTAAAATATTGTTAAATTCAAATTTGAGTTCCAGTTTGATTCGAACTCTATTTTCTGATTAGATCTTAGTTTGATTAAATATTTGATGAGTTTGAATTCGAATTCAATTTAAAAACCTAAAAATATGAATATATTTTAATATTTGATAAATATATAATATAATCTTATATTATATGGATTATAAATCACGAGTTTCTCGAGTCAATCTTTTTATTAGTTGAATTCAAGTTCGAATAATTAATCAAATTTGACTTAAAACTCAAACTTGATTAGAATCGAATTTGAACCGAACTTAATCGAATTCAACCCAAGCTCAATTCAATTGCAGCCTTACAAATATCCAAAGAAAGTGGCACAGTTAACATAGCTCACCCCAAACATAAAATCCGTCACAAACGGGAACTAATTAGTTCCCGGCCCGCATAATCAAATTTTAAACGCACCGACGGTGAAGGTTAGTTGTTTACGTATGAGAGAGCCATGATTGTTAGCAATTTTAAACCCAACGGCTAAAATGAAAACTTGGGTTGCAGTTTTGATGCGGTTGTTGTTAGCAATTTTCAATTACAACACTTAAGTACTCTAATCTTTCAAAAATAGACACTTGGGTTGATCTGTTAGTATTTCATCAGTTAAACATTATATAATCTAAGAAATACCATTTTTGATAAAGGTATTTTTGGCATTATGTAATGTTTAACTGGCGGAATACTAATGGATGGACCCAAGTGTCTATTTTTGAGAGTTTAAGGCAACGTTTTAAAAAATGACCTGGAAATGGAACCATTCTGGCCACCGGTTTTCGGGTCAATGGTCCGACCGTCCAGTTCGAAAGGATGGGCCATTCTGATAGCAAAATTAAAAAAAAAATAAAATAATTAAAAAAATAAAAAAATGGTTAAAAACCGTCGACGGGTCAACATTTCCATCGCTCGGGTCAACGGTTTTTTATTAGATTCTAGGTTTTGGGTAAAATGAAACCGGTTGCCTAAATGATTCTCGGGTCGAACGGTCCGACCATTCGGGTCAATGGCGGTTTGAAAACATTGGTTCAGGGTACTCAAGTAAACCTATCTGTCACTACCCCCAAAGTATGGGGTACCTATCTATAATTTATCCAAAAAGAAAGAAAAAAGATAATTTTTAGGTCAAACTAATTTCTTTTGTGCTTGCGATTTGCAAATATAACCTTAATCTATGCTTGGTTGCAATGCAAATTTATTTGCACTGATGCAAAGCCATGGTAGTACAAATGATTTCAATACAAATTATGATTTATTTTTGTTTCAAAATTTACCTTATTTTGTTTAATGATTGCCATACAAATGGAATAAAAATAAGATCTGAAATAAAATAAAGTAAAACCCAAAACAAAATTTACCTTATTTTGTTTTCCACAAGGCAGTTTTGAAATAGAGCTGGACCTCTCCACTCATATCAAACAACACTCTATACTTCATTCTATATCTAAATGGTCCTATATTCGTTTCATGGGTGGGTTCAGGTTGATCATTTGTTAAAAATTTGAATGGGCCAAAGTCCAATGCTGTGTAAGTTTGCTGAGTTTCCTCATCTGCCACAATGTTGTAATCAACGATGGTGGCCTAGCTGGTAACTGGTAAGTATTCTGGTTGGTTTTAGCAGACACTTCACACTTGAGATCAAATTAGGGGTCATCATGAGCTAGGTGGGACTGGGATTGAATATGTGTGTGTGTGAGGCCCTGCCCAGAAATTTATGAGTTTGATTTCAGTCCAAGCCTGTAGTGCCATGTGGGTAGGTTTCAGCGAAGTTACTCCAGTTCCAGTAGCTTATTAGTAACACGCACGCACGCTCAACCATGTCCAATTCTCTATAGCAGCTCAATCAAAACACAGAGGCCCTCCCAAACAGGCCCAAACAAGACTCCCGATCATCTGTTCACGTACCCATAATATACTATCTCCATCAATTGATAACATCAAGGATGAGATATTTTTTTTTGTATGGCTGCGATGTTGTAGATAGACGTGAGCAGAGTTTGTGTGGACAAAAGATCCAGTCTCCCCAAACAAACGTAAAGGATGCACATGTCATTTAAACAAAACATTCAGTGTATTTCTGACAATCAGATGAAAAACAACAAGAAGCACACCTTCTACCAAAAAACAAGTAAACAACACATAAACCCTGACTTTCTACATCACTCAAATCCACGTGAACAGCATAATCTCTCTCTCTCCCCTCATTGGGTTTCAGTTACAACTAAATGACGGTGTGCGCTGCGGTTATCTGCGAATTACGAGAAGCCATTTCGTGGGTCCCAGAAGATACATCACCGTCCAATATGAATTCGACAGTAGTCCCACTCCAATCATCAGCCACTCTCTCCATGCAAGTCGTTACCGCTTCATTCTCTCTCTCTCCAATAACACTCTCTCCATTCATTGCAGGCGCGTAGAACGAGAGTTTGGTTGGCTTCTGGTTTTAGAAGATTAATTTGTTTTTCATTTGAATAACAAATTTATGGTGGTTCGGAAATCGAAGCGAATCAGTGCCTGCTCTTGGGTTCTCTGCTTATAACCTGCAGGTGCGACTACTGAGAAATTAAATTTTATGGTTTCTTCAGGCAAAACTTCTCAGTGTGTTGAGTTGTTCCTGTTTGAAAACGCATTAGTAAGCTGGATTTAGTGCCAGATTCAAACCAGTGAAACTGCTCTGCATACTCCCTCCTTGCAGGTCTCTCTTTTTCTTTCAGGTACAACTTTGTTTTTTTTTTTCATTGTTTTTTGTTGTTGTTTATTGGTATAGGTTCGAGAAGCTTGTTTGGCGTTTCAGTTGAGTAGTTCTTAATGGAGGAAATAATGGGTTTGAAAAATTAGATAATCTGGTTTAATTTAATGGGTTCAGTTAAAGGATATGCAGGTGTTGGTTATTGGTATTGTGTGCATTTTAATTTGTTGAAGTGAGGGGTTTTGTGTACAATGCAACAAATCGTAGAACTTCATTGTACTGAAAATTTCCCTGTCTGTATATTTTATTGCCAAATTGGAGAAAAAGCGATATTGGAAAGAAAGGTTCCCTGCTTCTTTGTCCTGGAAAGAAAACTTGTTGGAATTCTTTAATTGTCAATTTTGATTTACCCTTCCTTTGTTTCCCTGTTTATTCTTTAACTGTTTGGTGCATTGAAGGGGGAGATACCCTGGGTGGAAGGCCAAACTTAAAAGCATAATGGGTTGAATGCAGTTAATTTTAGTTTTATAGAGCTTTTGGTATTGTAGATGGCTTAGGGTGGAAAGCTTCATACTTTTTCTCTATTGATAAAATGGTAAAAACTAAAAAGCCCCCACCCCCCCAGTGTTTTGGGGAAAAAGCTACATGAGTGAAAGAGTAGGTTTAGGAGTAACATTTAATGATCGCTTTTTTTTCTCCATTGCTTATTTGAAATGTGCATACTTTGCATTTCGTAGTATCTCCCCTGTTTTGACTTCAATTGGCATGCACAGAATGGTCTATGCAAGATCATGGCGGAAACTTATAATCTGTATACTGATCACATTGAAGGTGAATGGGTTATATGTGCAGATTACTTACATTAAATCTTCTGTAGCTAAGGGTGCAGGTAATAACTTTATTAATGCTTTTCTTTTCTTTTTCTCTCTCCTTTCCAGCCCTTCAGTGGTAATAGGCAAAGGGATTGAACTCCTAGAGAATTTTTCCCTCTCTTTGGTTGTTACTATATTTTACCTTGAAGTTCACAATTCTTTGCAGTTTGTTTGGATGGTAGTCCTCCAGCATACCATTTAGATAAAGGATTTGGCTCAGGAATTAACAATTGGCTGGTTCACATTGAGGTCAGTCCTTATATTTTTCTTTCCTTAGTGTTTTGTCATGTGCCAGATGATTCATTTGTCATGAAGCCTAATCTGTATTGTTTGGTATTATCCCTTAGGATGTCTATGATTTATCATCAAGCATTTTAAACCTCGGTTCAGTCAGTTGGAACTTTTGTTCAGTTTAAATGGATTTGCTGTAAATCATTAAGACACCAAATCTCTGTAATAGATTTCGTTAGAATATCACAGAACTAAATTGATAATTTTCTCTTTGGTTGTTATTTATGAATTCTGCATGTTTAACTCTCTCTGTACGTCTGGGTAAGGTATATTTGTTGAATATCTATGACATTTTTTAAAGTTATTTCTATTTCTCCACTGACTTTGCAGGAAGTGCTGTAAGTCCTTGCTTTCTGGGTCCTTTTTCTTATTATTTTGCTCTTTTATTTTTGTTGTTTTAATCCTTTTCTTTCCTTCCACAGGGTGGAGGATGGTGTACCAATGTTACAACTTGTCTTTTCCGCAAGAACACCCATTTAGGTTCCTCTAAGAAAATGGTAACAGAAATTGCATTCTCTGGGATTCTGAGCAACAATAAGCAATTTAACCCAGGTCAAATTTGTGATTTATTGGGTTTACTCTCTACTTGAACTAAATTTTCATATCTTTGGACCTATATGCAACTCTATTCTCTATGTAACTCCTTTCTTGTGAAATGACTTAGAGTTGAATTTCAATATCCAGATTTCTATAATTGGAATAGAATCAAGGTCCGGTACTGTGATGGAGCATCATTTACCGGAGATTTGGAGAAAGTAGATCCAGTGAGTCTTTTGGTTTTGGTTAGAGTTAAATGTTCAATTTTAAAAGTATCTAAACAGGTGAATATTTTACTATGATTTTCTTTGTTTTGGCCACCAATTGATCAGGTCACCAATCTTCACTACAGAGGAGCAAGGATTTGGCTTGCTGTTATAGAGGACCTGCTAAAGAAGGGGATGAAAAATGCTGAATATGTATTACAACTTGAAATTTTCATCTGCATTTCTATTTTTTCTATGTTTAATGCCATCATCTTAATAATTCAAATAATTGGTCATAGGCTCTTCTTTCTGGCTGTTCAGCTGGTGGCTTGGCCTCCATTCTCCATTGTGACAGCTTCCATGCACTCCTATCTATAGGTACCAAAGTAAAATGCCTTGCTGATGCTGGATATTTTGTCAATTTGTAAGTTCCTAATTAGTACATTTTACCTATCTTATTTCTGAAACTATATAGAAAAGGATAACATAACATAAAACCAATGTTACTGTATGACAGGAAAGAAATATCTGGAAGAGAACACATAAAATCCTACTTTAATGATGTGGTGACAACCCATGTATGTTTTCTTCTCCTTTACATTGATTAATATGGTCTCTTTTCATGAGAACAAAAGTATATTTCACCAAATGTTGGTCCTAGCCATCTGGAGGGGGAGACTAGATAATAACCTGACCTCCAGTATTTTCTTTCTTTTATTTTGGCACAAGAGAGTGGGCCTTGACTTAACGATTGGGTTGCTCCATTGCGACCTGGGTGACCAGGGCTCAAATCTTGGAAACAACCTCTCCTTACCTACAGGGTAAAGCTGCATATCTGTCCCTCCCCAGACCCGGGCATTGGTCCGAGCCTCGTGCACCAGGCTGCCGTTTTTTGGCACAAAGTGGCCAATCAAGGCTCAAACCCATGTTTACATGATTGTCAGATGGAGATTTTACCATTGCACCAAGCAATCGCTCAATGGTGAAAATTATGTTGGATGTATTTTATGAAAGCCATCTGTTTTGGTGGTCTTCAATGGTATAAAAAATCAAAGGGTTCATGTTTGGTATTGAAATTGTTTTATCCTTTACTCTTCTGATGCTTGTATACTTATTAAACGTGTCTTGCATCATAGTCATGCATATATTGGGTTAAAGTATGACCCTTTGATTTTTCTCATTTACATAAAGAAGTCTCCTTTTTTCCCCTTTGAAGACCCAAATGGACAAGGATGAAAGTGTAGATAATAAAATAAATAATTTTTCTCAACCCCAGATTATTTGTTCCACTACTCCTCTTACACTTATATTTCCATTTTCAACCTTGATACATTCATTTGATGATTCAGTGAGTGGAAAATCACATATCTTTCCTTTAACTAAATCATTTATGGTCTGAAAGGGAGATGAATTGTCCTATCATGATTCTATTACTTTAACGCTCAGTTTATGTCCACAAATTGTCCAGGGATCAGTAAAGAATTTGCCCACATATTGCACTTCAACAATGAAACCAAGTATGGTAAGTACATATCTTCTAATTGCATTTCTTTTTCTGTTGTTTTTATTTTTTGAAACTCATATTTCAACATTATCTCCTTAGTTTAATTTTCTGATGCATCTGAACAAAACTGCAGTGTTTTTTCCCACAATACATAGTGCATGGTATACGTACACCACTTTTTCTACTAAATGCAGCCTATGATTCATGGCAGGTAAAAGCTTCCCTAGCTGTATTTTGTGTACACATCATGTATCATGAAATTCTTTCCAACGTGTTTATACATCCTCTATTTCACTCAATAAGACACAAATTCAGAACGTTTAATTCCAGTCCCTATTTTAATTCCAGATAAGGAACATTTTGGTTCCAGGTGTTGCTGATCCTCATGGCTACTGGCTCAGTTGCAAGCTTGATATAAAGAATTGTTCGTCCATCCAACTTCAAACCATGCAAGGTTGATGCACTAACCCTCCTTCATAGTCTTAACTCTGAATACCCAAGCATGAGTAGTCCTTTAATCAGTAAACATGTCAACAAATTTGTGATTCTGTTTCTATAAGTTTTCTCTCAATGATTAAACGGTAGGCTCAAGAGAATATATTGCCACTTTTATGATATAAACACTGTATATTAGTTGGCTGATATCCACAGGATCTTGTGAATCATGGACTTAAATAATTCTAAAGGGAATGCAAACACCTGACGGTAGGGCTGCAAACAGTATCTGTTAATCCAAATTCAAGTTCAAATCCAATCTGATTTAAGATGATCCAATTCAATTTGTTTATAACTGAATCAAATATGGACTCACCCCAATTCGATATGATTCAATTTGAATCCAAAAATACTTAAAATATAATATATGTAAATATCTATATAAAACTAATGTGCATTTATTAATAAAATTGGTCTGAATGTTGTAATTTTACTATACATTCAAGTCTCAAGAAGTTATTTTTAAATCATTTTATTCATTGTATAAAATCTATAGACATCGCTAGTTCATTTTATTGACAACATATACTATCTTGATCTTTTCTAGTTTAATTTATTAATAGCATGTGATGAGGGCAGATTTGGCCTTCCACTGACATCGTGACATGTGGCATCTCAGAACAACTAGGCGACACCCTAGCACCACGTAGGCAATGATTTTCCTTGGCTGAAATCCGACCTGACAACCTACCTCCGCCGACTAATTGGAGTCCTAGCTTGGTGCATTCATGCTGCCACAAAACAACCAATAACAGCGGAACAATCAACAGCAGAACGACCTGAACAACTAGCGGACCGACGACAAGCACCCCGAAGTGAGGCCGCCCCCATAGGTCGAGCCCTTTGTGGTTCCCGTGGGAGTTGATGGCTAACAGATTATGGAATTGCCCTGCCGACCTCAACCCATTCTATATTCGCACTCAATAGTAATCAGCCCGGACGAGCCTCGTTAGCTCTATTTCGCAAGGTTGCCTCTACAGGTCGAGCCCTTCATGGCTCCCGCGGGAGTCGGCGGCCAACGGACTATGCGGTCACCCTTGTGGGTCAAGCCTTTCAAGGTTCCCATGCAAGTTGGTGACCTACAGTTAGTAGCTGCCCCCGCAGGTCGAGCTCCTTGTGGCTTATCGTAGGAGTAGATGGCCAGCGTCTCCGAGAAATGTTGTGGAGCAGCCATGGCACTGACCTACCATCCAACGCCAGCAGCAATGCACGTATCGACAAAGCTATCACAAGGGCAGAATCTGAACCACTAGCCTGGGCAAGCTTCAACGATCTGGCCCAGATTGTCTCCCAGCTCGAATTGCGAAGCCTCACTACTGATTGAGCCCTTCATGGCTTCTGTGAGAGTTGGCAGTTAACTGAATGAGGAACCAGCCTCACAGGTCAAACCTTTTATGGTTCCCATTAGAGTAGGCAACCCGCAAAAAGCAGAGCCACCCCCTCAATGTGAGCCCCCCATGGCTCCAGCAGAAGTGGGCGGTTAGCAGTTCAGGAGTAAGTGCAGAACATGTATGGCATTGACCCACAAGCGTAGACCCGGGAGAGCCAATCCCATGTGATGGCATAGATGCAGCCATATTTAAAGTTACAGAATGACCATCCGCTTTGGTGACCTGGTCAAATTGAGCTCTAAGGGAAAGCCATACCGCTTTTTAGCTAAAGCCCCCTCAAGCTGACCTCGAAACACGACGACAATGGGTAGACCGATCTAATCAGGTTGCCTCCCCATCTATCTAGCTCGGCAGCATTGCCACCACTACGCTTAAATCGACCTCAAAGGACGTCGACATCTCATCGCCGACCTGAAAAAAAAGAAGAGAAAAAAAAGAGAAACTGAAGAAAGGAAGATTAGTTCGCTTTCAACACTGCAGTAGACATGCAAACTTGGCCGGTTTCTTCACAGTCATCCTCCACCTCGGTTTTAGGCTTTGTATCGACCTTGTCGGCTACTCCTTCGAGGATCGGCGTGAGGGACATTGCATTGTAGGCTACGTAAGTTGAGCGACCTGACGAGGCAGTCACGTAGTTGGAAGCCCCTCGTGATGACAACATGACGAACTTCGCTCTTGAGGTATTTAGTCGAATTGTGTAACTCCTTGGCGATTGCATCCCTAGTAAGTTATATGTCCTCGGGGTGCCTGCTCCGCCTCTCCTCAAGCAGATGACTTCGCTCCTGTGCCCCGATAATCAAGACGGCGAAGTCCTGTGTAGGGCTGCATTTAACCCTTAAGACTTCCAACTTGGAGAGCGAATTGGACCAATGCCTACGACCTCATCGAATTAGTCATTCCGAGCTAAAGGACATGCAACAAGCTACTCCCTTTGCCGAGCTGACCTCAGCTCGGGAGTAGGGGCAATTGATGAGGGCAAATTTGAATCTCCACTGACATCATGACATGTGGCATCTCAGAACAGCTGGACGACACCCCGACACCACATAGGTGATGATTTGCCTTCGCTGAAATCCAACTTAGCAATCTACCTCCACCGACCTGGCGACTTAACTCCACCAACTAATTGGAGTCCTAGCTGGAAAACCTCATTTACAATTTGGGCACATCGGTAAGGCGGCTAGGAACACCTTGTCCAGGGCCGACCTGTGGTTGAGCGACCTCCCTTGAGGACTTGTCAACTCGACTGAGGTCCATGTGGCGACCTACGAGACGTGCTCGCCGACCTCCTCCGTGTACGAGTCCCATCACTCCCAGGTCTTCCAGAAGTTAGTTCTTGCATAGAATGTTTCGGAGGCACAAAGCCTGGTCTATGTGCTCCACTACCTCCGAAGACTTTGGCCCGGCCAACCACGACCTCCCGGAGATCTCGGACGCCGTGCGTGAAGCCCATGCCGAGCAATGCCTATATATAGGCCTCATCTCCAACCTCACAAGGTACATGCACAATTTAGTTCTCGCAGCTCTCTAGCTCTCTTACTTTTATCTCTCTCAAAAATCTCCAATTCGCTGACTTAAGCATCGGAGTGCCCACCTCGGGTAAAGAAACCTGGGCACTCTAATATTGTTTCACTGCAGGTCTCCCAGAAAATTATACAACTCTCCGTTATATAGCTCGATATCCATCCGAGCTATCTTCTAGCTCGGCCTTACTCAGCTTGACATCTGATTCACCTTCCAGCAAGGAATTCTCCATCTTGGCTTCTGAGTCATCAGCCAGCAGGGAACTGCCAGATCACGCATCATCAGCATGCACTATTCAAAACCAATCAAGTCCAATTTGAATATGATAGTGGATAAGGTTTTCTTAGGATCAATACATTAACGGGATCGAATTTGATTTGAGTTATATCTGATTTGATATGATCCTTTTGCAGCCCTACTGAGAAAAGAGGCTTCTTATATATACCAATGAACAGATGAACTGTGGAATAGTTCGATTTATATGTTTATGACATAAATGGAACTAATTGAGGAATAATATAATTTCCACTTTTTTGAGCTGGTTTCAGGAATATGTTAAGGTTAATAAAGCGTGATCATGACATAACAGGTTTCAGGATGGAATTTCTAAGTGCGTTGTTAGGACAAAGAAGCTCTTCAAGAGGCATGTTCATAAACTCTTGCTATGCCCATTGCCAATCTGAAATGCAAGAAACATGGTTACAAGATGACTCTCCAGTTCTTGATAATACAGTGAGTTTATTTCTCTTCTATGCATATATATTTCTTGTTTACATTAGCCTTATTTTGCATAATGCATAATTCTGTTTTGCAGCCAATTGCAAAGGCAGTTGGAGACTGGTACTATGATCGAAGATCCTTCCAGAAGATCGACTGCCCTTATCCTTGCGACAAATCTTGCCACAACCATGTTTTTGGTCATAATTAATATCTGGGAGCATAAGTTAACAATTCTTAAGTAGAGGCTGATTTCCATTCAAAGGTTATTACCATAGATAAATCAAGGTTGAACAAAAAAACAAATGAGTGATCAATTGTTCCATTGAGAAAGCAAAGATCACCGGAGCACTAAACTCAAGTGCCTGATACTTTGCATTACAGTGTTGATTTTTTTTCAAGAAATGGGAAAAATAAGGTTTAGAAATGAAAAACAAAATCTTACATTTCTATTCCATAATAGTTACAGGCTCAACAGTATGTTTAGAGGGAACCATAAAGGAAATAATTGTATTATACATTTGAGTATTATTGTTGCAATAAAATAAAACTATCTTAGTTATAGCAGGTCATGAGCATCTTGTTATTAATATATGATTGATCGAGCTTGTGTAGAATTTTAGTGGATGATAAAATAGACATGAATATAATGTGATTGCCAGAAATGGCAGATGGAAATTACGTTAGACCTTTCCGAAATGCCTGACTCCTTAGTCACCCTAGAATGGAGCATATTATATTCATTTTTTGGAAGTTTTAGCTTTGGCATTACGCATCAGTTTTCAGTGATGCAAAGTGGATGTCTCATGGTGCAACTGAAGAGCCAACAGTCTGTCAACATCCTTCAATGGAGCTAATCTTGTTGACATAACAGGTGCAAAAAGTAGAACTCCATGATTTGTTAGTAGAACAACTCCAGCATCTTACCGTTAACTCATTTCAATCCCTAGGTGAGCGATTGTGTGGCTTCATTTGATTCTAATGCAGGAAAATTAGGCAATTGCTGACACTGTAGCAAAAGGTTAGACTGCCTGTAGGGAGTTATATTGGTGAAAAACCTAGGCCGTAGGCATCAACAACTTTTTCATTGAAGAGGATTCATTCTTATCATAAACTTTATCTGTGTAAGAATGGACACTCCTTGGAATCTTTAGGCCAAGTAGATGACATAAAGATGCAATACATAGTTACTGGTATTGTATTTTGGCCATTATTTTTAGATGGACAAAGGTCCTTAATATTGAACCTCTTTGCTGACCACAATACCTACTAAATAGTCAACTATTTTTTCAGAAGTAGAATAATAAAAGGGGATGCCTGCCTTCTAAGGGTTTCTAGGTTTCCCTAGAAGAGACAAAATGGATATTCATCCATGCTGTGAATTCAGAGTTGAAGGCTCAGAACCAACAATTGGTGTAGTTTTTGGAGAAATCAAGGACCATGCCACCCTATGCCTTGTGTAGTTTTTTGACTTGGCAGTTTTTATGCCACCCCCCAAAATGGAGATCTTGTTCATTTTCTCACTTTTGTGACAGTTGATCTTATCATGATCCATGATCCAAGATGATACAAGAATCCTCTGTCTTGATTGTCTCGGTAAGGATATCTGCATTGAATCATCCAGGGATCCTTGAAACATTAGCCATCTGGATGTCTAAAATCAACAGAGTATATAATTTACAGGTTATAAAACTCACTTGATCAAATTGGAATCAGTTGATTCACTTGGGATCTATCAAATATCTGGCTGGATCAGACCTTGTTGACAATAAATTAGATTATAAACAACAAACCCCCAACAAAAACACATTTGTCTTATATTTGCATCTGTTTTGCACTGGAATTATTTCTTAAAGTTATCCTATTCTATATAACATTTAAAGGTTATTTTCTTCCTCTGTTTTATGTTTTAAATATTTATTATTTCTACATAGATTTGAAATTATAACTTGGCAGATTTACTGATCCAGTTGTGTTGGCATCTTTTTCATGAAATTTAGTTTTTTAAACTGAACCCGAAATTAAATTCTCCAGGGTGGCAATAGCCACAGAGATATTTATTGTATACTTTATTGGGACATATATGTAATAATAATATTACATCCAGTTGCAAGAATTATCACTGAACCTGCTAGAGATTAGAGGGCTAGCCCTTCAAATTCAATTATTACATGCTAAAGGCATCAATTTTCAAATCCTGTGGTAATACTACTTTATCAAACATGTATTTTCTCATTATATCGATGTCTCCTTTGTTGGAAAAAGTAAGCAGACAGAAGCAATAGTATGGCAATAATCGTGTATCGGAATTGCAATAGTAATCAAAATAATAATCAATAAACAGAATCTGCAATGGAAAACAGAGAAACTTATGGATAATAGTTAAGGGGTGGCAAATATCTGTTATCCTTAAAGCTGATTTGGCCAACCTCTAGGACGTATCCATTGGTGCAAAGGATTTTGATGGTCAAGCTCTAAGATTCATTCAATAGCTCTAATCCTTGGCGTTATGTGCACTCACAACCTAAAGTAGTGAACTAGGCCTGTTATGTATGCCCAATGGTAGAAAAGCAATAGCAAAAACGTGGAAGAGGAATAGAGAATTAAACATCGAAGATAGAGCAACTATGTACAGAACATTATGAGTACAGCATATCTGCAAGACCAAATATGCTATTATAATCGATAGCAATGTATTAACCACAGAAGCTATGGCTTACAGAACAGATAATTCTAACTTGTCTCATTCCTTTTCTATATCAACTTGATCAAATTTAAAAGTGAGAGCTGGTCAATGAGGAGTAGATGAACCAGATAAAACACTAAGGCCTACTGGAGCTATTCACTAATTTTAGCTTTTAGAAGCACTGTGTATGACTTCATTGGTGAATTGAGGAGTAGATGTTGCATTTTGCATGCATGGCCACTCTCACATGTCCCGATTTTCCGAGTTGTTTTTTGGTTGGTTAATCTGTTTATGAGGGTTAGAATTTAGAAACAGTAGTTGTTGGTTGCTGTTACAGTGGCACCTGCGGCATGTCAGCAGTTTTTAATCCAAAGCCCAAAGGGAGCCGTGCCTTGCTGAAGCTGAAAATGAAAAATACGTTGATGCAATCTAACACGTAATTGGATGTTGGCTCCACCTCAATCACCGACAAGTTTCTGCATGTAATAAGCTGACGTCTCTCTCTCTCTCTCTCTCTCTCTCTCTCTGTTTTACTCCATCCAATTCGACTTATCAGCTTTACAGTTACGTAAGGTTAGAGTGGTTGATCACTTTGGTATAAGTATCGTATAAACTTAGCATGCTAAGTGATCGAAGTGGATAAATTTCTGTTTTGTACTGTTCTATGCTCATTGCCATTACCTGGCTTTAGTGTGAGTTGGATTAGTAGTCAGATTTCTTGAGCTGAAAGAGTGGGAAGGGTAGTCTTGTCTGAGATTCAGCCATTTAGAAGGACGAATATGCCCTGTGATTGTCTACTTCTGGAATCTCTATTTTGTGGTTTCAGGTTGAACTAATGATTTTGGCTTTGTTTGTTTATTTTTGCTTTCAATTTTGGTATCTTAATTTATTGAAATAAACTGAACAAGTTGTTGCACATCAGTACGTTCCTGAATAATAAAACAAGTGGGTTTTGAAGGTTTTCTTTTCTTTTTTTTTTCAATGATTGGTTATCTGGGTCTGGTTTGCTTCCTAGATGAAATGAAAGAATAGTCTATGGTTAATCATTACTGATGAAAAGAAAGATAGATTGTGAGCTTCTTGTATGATGGGTGATCCATGGTTTGTTAGAACAATGCACATTTTGTCGATTAAAGATTTTCCTTTTTCTTGGTTTTGATAATGCACTTAATAATTAACATGCATCATCATTGTCATCATGTAAAAAAGGTGCTATGGGTTCTAAAAGTTCGTCAGAGGAAATGCATTTATGTCATATACTATGGACTTTGAGTTTACTCTTGAACTCTGGATATGAATTCTTGAACATGGGCATAATGAGGTGCCCGTAAGTTTTCTTAATTTATTTAGTTTTTGATCTTCTAATGGAAGATATTTGAGATTTCATGTTGAAGTTCAAATTACAGATGGGGTTTGGGATTAATGCAGTTCCGTTTTAGTTTATACATGTAGGAAAGTTTTATTGATGGAGGGAAATGGATTTGTCATTTTACATATTACAAATGGATTCTTGGAGTATCTAGTAAGTTTTGTCTTAAATTTTTTATTTTTAATGATGTATCATAAGTTAGTTTTACTTATATAAGAAGTGGGTTTTTGGTGTAAAAGGTTTTAATATTCAACTACTTGGGGTGGGAATAATCAAAAAGTCTAGCTAGCATTTGTACTCACTTTAGACATATTACTTCTAATATGAAATTCATAAACCTTTTCTTTTCTAGCACTTTGCCCTGTCTTTAGTGCATTGATTGGTATGTGCAGAATGATTTATACAAGATCAGCTGCATTGCTGTATCTTCTAATTTGCACACTGATCACAATGAAAGCAAATGGGTTCTTTGTGGGGATTACCTATGTTGAAAATTCTATAGCAAAGGGAGCAGGTACGGACTTCACTAATTTTGTTTTAATGTGAAATTTGGAATTATTACACAATAGGAAGATTTTGCATTTTGAAATTCCAAATGCCTTTCAGTTTGCTTGGATGGGAGTCCACCAGCATACCATATGGATAAAGGATTTGGATCAGGGATTAACAACTGGCTGGTTCACCTCGAGGTCCTTTTTTGAACATTTATACCTGCTTAGTGTTTCTCTCTTTATATAAAAGTACTTTTTTATCCCAGAAACAAACAACGTGCTTCTGCTCTAAGGGAGTATATACATACTAGAACATTTAATTATAGGCAGATTAAATGACAGATATCTTCAAATGGACTCCAGAGTTCATTCATAGATTTTGGTTAATTGAGACAATATATTATTGTTTGAGATGGTTCAATTTTAAACACTGGATTCAATATCACAAAGCCAGGTTCCTAATGACAGTTTAGCTCATGACCAGCAAGGGTATTTTTCCTTGATCTAAACCAAATTCTTCTCATATTTGAATGACTTCATCGTAAAACATTTGAGACATTAAATCAACATAAGAGTTACTAGTGAAGTGGCACAGGTAAAAATTGATTAAACTCCTATTTGGTCACTGTTTCTGAGCTCTACACGTTCACTTTTCTTTGTAAAATATCTGACCAAGGTTTCTATGCTTGTATATTTCTAGTTATTTCCATTTGACTCAATACAGTTGATAGTAAGTGGTGTTACCGTGTTAGCTGTTCCTTGCTGGATCCTTCTTTTAATTTCTCTCTTACCTTCTTAGGGAGGAGGATGGTGTAGCAATGTCACAATTTGTCTTGCTCACAAGGACACCCGTCATGGATCCTCTAAGAAAATGGCAAAGCAAATTGCATTCTCAGGGATTTTGAGCAACAAGGAAAATTTTAACCCAGGTAGTAGAAATTTCAGTTTATTGGTTGTATTCTCTCTGTGGTTTCAAATTTTAGTATCTCTTGGTCAATTCTATCCAATTCCCTTTTCTGCAAAATGACATAAAACTATATTTCACTATCTAGATTTTTATAATTGGAACAAGATCAAGGTTCGGTACTGTGATGGATCATCATTCACTGGAGATGTGGAGGCTATTGATCCGGTGAGCCTTTTGAATTTTATCAGTTATGACTTTAATTTCATAATAAAACCAAAGAACATTGTTTACTTAGGTTTTCTATGTGACATCAATGAACCTGAGCAGGCCAACAACCTTTACTTAAGAGGAGAGAGGGTTTGGCAAGCTGTTATGGAGGACCTACTAGAGAAAGGGATGAAAAATGCCAAATATGTAAGACAATTTTGAATTTTCTATATCTTTTTATTCTTTCTTTTTTTGAATTTAATTAGTAAAATTTGTAATAATAACTTAAAGAAACTGGTCACAGGCTCTTCTTTCTGGATGTTCATCGGGTGGTTTGGCTGCCATTCTCCATTGTGATAGGTTCCGTGAACTCCTACCTGTGGATGCCAAAGTTAAATGTCTTTCTGATGCTGGTTATTTCATCAATGCGTAAGCCCAAAACTAGGATACTTTTACACTGTTACTTGCAATAAGATAAACTTGTGCCTAATATCAATGGTGCTGCATAACAGGAAGGATGTTTCTGGGAAAGATCACATACAAGCCATCTATAATGATGTCGTGACAACCCATGTATTTATTTTTCTCCTTTTTCTTCTTTCAATTAATATGGATGTATTTCATTTCCTCTTCTGTTATTTGGATTATCTTATTTTACAAGTCAAGGAAAGGAAGACAAAAGAGGAAGCAAAATTTACTCTGCCAGGATATGATCTGCAGCAATTTTGATTCCTCTTGCATCCCCATGTTAAATTGGATCTATTTACATTACACTAATGGAAGTAGTATGGGATGGGGAGGGGATGAATTTATCAAGAGAATTTCTATTACTGAGTTTGTTTCTATTATCTTGTGTAGCAATCAGCAAAGAATTTGCCTGTGTCCTGCACTTCAAGAACGGAACCAAGTTTGGTATGTATGCTTGCTATTACTGTACTGTACAACATTTTAATAAAGTTGTTTTGTTTTCCAAATTCCTAATTCAGAAATATCTCAATCTTACTTGCACATCTGACCAAAATTTGCAGTGTTTTTTCCCCCAAAATGTTGTGCAAGATATGTATACACAACTTTTTATATTGAATGCAGCCTATGATTCCTGGCAGGTGAGGTTTTATGTACAACATGCAGTACTAAAATGCATACAATATATGATGTTCTTGTCTGATATTCTTCCCAACTTGGTTTGGATGTGGAAATATGATGGTTCCTAAATACTACAAATTTAATTTTAATTCCAGATAAAGAACACTTTGGCACCTGGCGTTGCTGATCCTCATGGCCACTGGCACTACTGCAAGCTTGATATAAAGAATTGTTCATCTAGTCAACTCCAAACCATGCAAGGTCACCATTCTTTGCCCTCTAATTTTGACTACTACCATGGAGAAATGACCTTTGATTCAGGAAATCTCACATCATAGTCTTGTATATAGTTGTTATTTCTCTCAATCAACAAGCATTATGTCTGGAAATGAATACAATTATCATTTTTTTTGTAGCAACTTTATGTTAGGTAGGGTATTTGTAAATTCCTAGAGGTAATATACGAGTGTTTCAATTTGATAACTTTTGGCATTAATGGAGTTAGTGAGTTACCTGTTGAAGGATATATTTCATTTGGTTTGGTTTTAGATAAAATTTCCAACTTTAATGAGACAAATACATACCCTGACAGGTTTCAGGTCGGAGTTTCTAAATTCAGTGGGAGAATTAATGAGCTCTTCCATGAAGGGCATGTTTATAAACTCTTGCTATGCTCACTGCCAATCCGAAGTGCAGGAAACATGGTTAAGGGCTGACTCCCCTGTTCTTGATAAGACGGTAGGTCTAGTAGATCTCTCGTCTGTAAACTCATTACTAATTTGGAATCTGGTCTAATTTGTTTACTTTCTATCTAAGATATCTTATTTATTTGTATTGTTAATAAATTATGTTTTGCAGCCAATTGCCAAAGCAGTTGGAGACTGGTATAATGACAGGAGCGATTTCAAGAAGATAGATTGCCCTTATCCTTGTGATGGTTCTTGCCACAATCGTGTTTTTGGGCCAAATGAATATTCTCAAGTATAGTTGAGAATTCCTATATAGTAGCAGATATCTATTATTCACTAAGCATTACTACAGATGAATCAAGTTCAAACAAGTAGATATCAGTAAAATACCTTATAAGGAAGTGGTTTGCTTCATGGGTATACATATTATTATTATTGCAATAAAATCAGACTATTTTCATTATTATAAGTTGTGCACATCTTGTTACATTAAGTAAAAAAGGTTTCAATTTCTTGATTCTTTTCTTGCTTGACAATTTACTTACACAGGAATTGAGAAAACATACAGGTTATTGAAGAGACAGCAATATAAAATTTGTCATATCAGGTGCCTTTATTCTCAAAATCATGTCTTTCAGACAGTCTTAGGAATATACTGCCTTCCCTTGTTCTCAGAAATGTCCTTTTCTGAAGCCTCAGAGGATAGAGAATTGAGTCCCATATGACAAATACACTCTAGTCATAAAGGTAGCCTATCTGTCAATGAATATTTGAAGGAATTCAAAAATATTTATGATGATCTGGCCATAATATAAAAACCAATGTTAGAAATAGACAAGGTGTATTGGGCTATCAATGGACTTGGGCCTAGATATGAAATCTACTCTACCATGATGCTTTCTAGGCAGCTTCTTTCCTCTTGGTCCCAATCTGTATCTTCCTTGATCAGTCACAAACTTTGGACCCAAGGATCATAGAAAAATACTACTGATGATACTTTTGCACTTGTTGGACAACAACAAGAACTGATCAAATCAATGCAGTAGAATCAAAAGTAATACAATAACACATTGTGGTAACCAGAATTCCCTTCTCAAAGTAAAGGATTTCAGCAAGTGGGAGAAGGAAGAAGCAACAAAATATTTTTAATTAACAATAGTGGGTTTCCATGTGGAATCACCAGAAAAAATCGGCAAGGACTTTTTGTCCTTGGATGGATGGTTTTTTGTCCTTGTCCATATTTGTTGGTTTTGCTTTGACAAATCTAGGTACAGGCTCTGTCCTGTTGAACCAGTTACTATGTACTTTTGCTTTTTATTCTCTCTTTTAATAAAATTTACACCAAGGGACATGAAGCCATTGACTGTTACGACTTGTTGGACCAGACCCATGAAAGGAATTTGATCCCTTGATTAGGCCCTTCTGGTCATTGCATTTTCAAATCTTGGTTGGAAATGGTAAAATTACTTAAAATTTCACATGTACTTGGGATTTGGGAATGCTTTAATATCCATGCATGTCCAATGGTTCTCATTAATTGAAAAATGCACTAAAAAACAATCTATTATATGACTATATGTTGGTCACCTCATTAAAGAAAGATATTGTATTTTTATATTTGACTTAACTAGTTTTGTGATAAAATCATCAGAAGACAAGGAAGATTCTAGGAAAGGAAACTATAGGTGGAAGTTGGTATTGTCTTGGACATCCTCATGAAAGAATCATAAAGTTTTTGCATTGTAAAGAATTTTATTTCAATCTTGGAATAAGAGATCTGTTCTAGTTGTAATTTAGGAAAGAGTTGTAAACTATCTTTTATTTTTTAGAACTTAGAAGTATTAGGTCTCATATTCCTTCCAAAAACTTCTCTAAGCTGTACCTACTTCCCTTGTGTTTACTCCTAGCTAGTAGAAATGAACACTCCTACATTCCATCTGTCTTCTTTAGGGCTACAACGGTATCCAATTGTCCAAATTCAAATTCGAATTCAATCCGTTGAAGGTGCTTTGAATCTGATCCATTTATAGATCAAATCTGGATCCACCCCTATCCCATCTGATATAATCCAATTTCATTCAATTAAATATATTTGTTCATATATTTAAAATTTATATTATAACTATTAGTGAAGTTGGTTGAATGTTGTGGTTTAACTGAATTGTCATGGGTTCAACATTTATACAAGTAATTTTCAACCCATTTTGTTATGAAATATAATGTCAGTCTTTTTTAGTTCATTTTATTAATACTATAATATATAATGTTTTGATCAATTTTAGTTTATTTATTTATATTATTTCAATATCTGTTTGGTATTCCAAATTCAATTCAAATCCCCCAAAAAAAAGAAAAAACTGATGGATAAGATCTGATGCAAATTCAAATATAAACAAATTAAGTTTGAACCTACCTTTATCTCATTCCATTCGATCCATTTGCAGTAGTGGTGCAACATGGGTTGGCTCGAGTTAATATTTTACACTGGTTTAGGCTCAGGCTTCGGGCCAGCCCATTCAACTTTTCACAATATACCAACCTGAGCCACCCCCCCCCCCTGCCTCTGGTCCCCCTAAGTTGCAACCCTAATTTTCAATTCTTCAAAGAAAAGGCCTAAACAAGATCAAAAGCCCGATAGGCCCAAAGAAGATAAAAAAAGAAACAAAAGACCCAAGAAGCCCAGATCCAAGACATTCAGCCCAGAGAGACCAACGGAGAATTTATCAGTCATGTCATGGTTTGTGTTGGGCAATACTCAGGGTCTGTCTGGTTCGTAGTTGGAATTAGAAGCAAAATCCTTCAGAATTGAAATCAGAATGGTCCATTCCCATAGCCTGTTTGGTTCAGACAAAAATGGAAATGGGAATTGAAACAAGCAAGAATGGAATTTCATTCCCAAGAGAGGGGGAAGGAACCCATTCCCTCAAATGGGGAAATGCCATTCCAACAAGAACGAGAATGGGATTCTAATTTCACCCAACCAAACAGTTAGAATCGAAATAACCCATTCCAATTTCAATTACTGACTTCTATTCCTGCAAACCAAATGAGGCCTCGGTGATAGTATTTTGCCATACATCTCCTTCTTGTAGTCGGGTCACTCACGGGCTAGCCCAATGATCCCCCTCCTCTATATACTTGATTTAACCACCTTAACACTCTCCTATTAACTCCTCTATTTAATATTACTGTTTATTAATTTGTTTTTGGAAAGCCGGAAGGCAACTTTCATTCATCAACAGCCTCACTCACAGTAGTCAGTTACATGAATCATTCTTTGTGGACAAACTTGGCTACCTTGTGGGCAGCCATGTAACTATTGCAACTCTTTATAACTTCCTCTATTTAATGATCTATTTATTAACTCTCTTCTATTAATATCTTAATTCCCTCTCTCCTATTAAGATTCTAACTCCTCTATTTAAGGACCTATATACTAGTTAGCTCTCTTTCTTTCTCCTATTTATGGTCCTATTAATTATTTCTCTCCTATTTAAGCCTACGTATGTTGTTGGGAAGAAAATATAGACCCGAATCGCCTAAGTAATAAATAAAATACTTAATTACATGGGTTTTTTAAGATACAAACTTTCAATGTTCTAAGGATTCACTTTTGCTAAGATATTATGGCAATAGATGTGTTGCAGACTTGCAGTGGCCCATCAAGAAAAAAGAAATCACTCCATCTATTTCAAGGTGGGGTCATGGCAATACATCAAAGGTTTTGATTTAGTTGTTTCAATGCAGAGTGTCATAATTATTTTAACACGTACAAATTATTCAAATTATGTAAGGCATCTGATTGGTTACCACTTTTATGATACTAGTTAATTGATTATCAGTATAATACTTATTTTACACATACAAAAAAAAGTCTTAGCCCTAATTTGGAAAGAGTACAAATACAAATATATATAATACAAATACATGCAAAATAATACAATATATAAAGTTTTGCACTCTATATATTATTTGTATTTATACTCCTTCCAAACTGAGCCTTAGCTTTAATTTTAAACTTAAAATTATTTATATGATTTTTTTGGTTGTTGAAGGCCTCAAGCCTAACCTATCTAAATTTTAAATTAGGTTCATATTTTTCAACTCTAATTCTAAACCAACCTTCAACCCTACCTTATTTTATTCGGGTCGGGTTCAGGCTAACCCAACCCAAGTTGCAACCCTAGCCTTTTTTTCTTAATTCTAAAGCTAAGGAAATGCTTACTCCTACCTCTAACTATTCATACCTTACCTCCTTAAATAGCAGTGGCTACAACCTCCACTACATCTACAACTTCTGCAACGGAAATGGCCATTCTTCATACTTCTCTCCTTAGCTTTATCTTGGCCTCTTCAATTCTTTTGCTTCACTCCTGTTGCTGGTATAAAGTTGAGGCCCATGGAGGAGAGACGGTAGAGAATGCAGATGATTCATTACTATCACCAACAAGTTACAAAACATCCATACAAGGTTTTAAGATTTTCCCCTTTCTTATTGTTTAGATTTCATTTATATGCATTGCAATTTTATTTGCACTAGTACAAATGCATAAGAGTGCAAATTCTGACTTAATTTAGTTTGCCTTGATTTTCATTTTACTTTTGTTCAGATTTTATTTTACTTCATCTGCATTACAGAGGCAAAATAAGAGAAATACCCAAAATCAAGGTTTTAAAAACTGACCCAAAAATGGAACCGTTCTAGCCACTGGTTTTCGGGTGAGCGGTTCAACTGTCCAGGTAAGATGGTTTTAACGGTTTAAATACTATAGATGGTGATATGTCATCTTACCCATTAGATTGGAATATTAGGGTAAGATGCATATAAATACAAGAGAAAAAAAGGTTTGAGTGTTTGAGGATGAGAGAGATGTGAGAAATTGTCGATGGCTGAAAGAGTTTAGAAGAGAGAAGAAGAAGAAGAAGAAGAAGAAGAAGAAGAAGGACGAGGAGGAGGATGTCACTTCTAAGCTGCAGCGGCGACGACGACGACAACGATGGCAAACTACAACGGCGGCGACGACGATAACGATGGCAAACTACAGCGGCAGCAATGAAAGTAGATATGAGATTTCTCTCAGTCTTAGATCTCTCTCTCTCTCTCTCTCTCTCTCTCTCTCTAAGATCTGTCATCTAGACTCCAGTAGATCTCAGATCTCTCAGATTTCTAGCCTGCTCTCTCAGATCTCTCGGATCTCTCTCATAGTATCACACATCCCTCAACTCCTCATCTGATCTCTCTTTCTCATGTAGATCTCAGATCTGAGAGTTCTTCACTTGCTCTAAACCGCAAACCGTTCTTCAGGCCGAATGGTTCAACGGTCAAACCGTTTGGGTCAACGGTTCGTTGACTAATTTAACTGTTTTTGATCAAAGACCAGACTTGGGATAAAATGGAACTGATCGCCTAAACGGCTTCTGGTTTGAACGGTCCGACCATCTGGGTCAATGACGATTCAAAAACATTGCCCCAAACAGTAATAAATCAGAATTTTTACTCAACTTATTTGCACTCCAATACTTTTGCACCAGTGCAAATAAAATTGCACTGCAGGCAAACAATGCGATAGGAATAGGTTTTCTTATAATTGATGCTTTTCCTGTACATTATAATACAGTCTCGATCGGCATTGCAGTTGATTATGCTAGCTAGGAGACAGGTTTTATAAGCATGCGAATGCGATGGTTACAAAGGAAAATCTGTTCAGTTTTTTATTCGAAAACAACCTATCTACTTTATATATGAATTTTCTTGATCCTGGGACACCTGGCAATATAATAAATTCAATATATTATATTTACATTATTTATTATATATAAAAATTGAAAAGTAAATAATATTTTTATATTTAATAAAATTAAAGTAGAATTAGATTAAATCGGAATCTGATCGAGTTCATTAGGATTTGAATTATAAATCAATAATCTAATCGTATTCAAATTTTACTGAATCCCATCCGAATACAACCCTAAGTACGAAGTGTCACGCACCAGCCACTTTATCTATCAATGGAGCGTCGTGGCATGTACGAGTCTTAAAGAAGCTCCATTAGGTTTCTTGTTATGCCATATTTCTTTCCTTGCAGATGGAGAGAGAGTAAAGTAATAATATAGTGAGCTTTTCATGGTTTCCTCAGGTTCGGATCATTACAGAAAGCTGCAACTAGTGGATATAACTGGACCCTGCTCACCACTAGGCAAAGCAAGTCTCAGTCTCCATGAAATCCTGCTCCAAGAAGAACTCCGAGTCCGCTCTATCCAATCGACTATCAACAAACAATCCCCTCTGGGTCTGGGAGACTCCAAGACCAAAGTTCCAATCAAGTCAGGCCACCTTCTCGGAACATCCAACTACATTGTCAAAATCGGAATGGGCACACCAAAACAAGATTTCTGGGTGAACATCGACACCGGAAGCAGCTTGAGTTGGGTCCGATGCCAACCCTGTACTAACTGTTCATCCATACCCACCTTCGCCCCTTCCAGGTCATCCTCCTATTCCCCATTTGCGTGTAGGACTCCCCAGTGCTCTCCAGTCTACACTGCCACAGGCCACTCTCCCAGCTGCAACTCCTCCTGCTTGTACGAAGTTCATTACAACGATGGAGGCTTCTCTAAGGGGGTCTTTGGAAAGGAAACGCTCAGAATAACACCCTCTGATGTCTTCCCAAATTTTCAGTTTGGGTGTGGCAACCAGAATAGTTTCCCAGATTCCACATCTGGGGTTCTTGCTTTTGGGCGCAACCAGGTGTCTCTGGTGTCTCAAACAACTAGAAAATTTGGAAAAGTTTTCTCTTACTGCTTTCCGCGCACAGACACCTCCTATGGCTACTTGGCATTGGGCAAACAACCAAGCACCACCTCTGCCGTCAAGTACACAAAGTTGGTGACAGACTCGCACAGTCCAAACTACTATTTCATCCCATTAATAGGAATAAGCGTCGGAGGGAAGAGATTGTCTCTTTCACCTTCAGTGTTTACAAAACCTGGAACTGTGATAGACTCCGGCACTGTGGTCAGTCGCCTACCGCCTTTAGCCTACACGATCCTTCGGTCGGAGTTCCGGCGAGCCATGTCCAACTACCCGTCAGCACCACCACAGGCGATTCTTGATACGTGTTATAACTTGAGCAGGAACGCCACGGTGAATGTACCTCCCGTCATGTTGCATTTTGGAGGAGGTACCGACGTCCAGTTGGACCCATTCTCAGGGGTTCTTGTTAAATTAGATGCATCGATTTATTGCTTGGGGTTTGCTCCAAACCAAAATCAAACCGATGTGGGCATCTTGGGCAACCTGCAACAGCGGACATATGAGGTGGTTTATGATTTGCCTCAAGCAAGGATAGGATTTCGTGCCGTCGGGATTAATTGCTAGTGCGTTCTTGTAGAGTGAGAGAGATGGAAAATTGGAAATAAATAAATAAATTGATGAAGAGGATGGCAAATAATCTGGAGAAAATTAAAACCAAATAACTAGCCATTCTCCTTAATAAATTTGTACTTGTGGAATCAATGTTATAAGGAATGTGCAATAAATGGAAAGAATGCTGATAATGGTTAATTGCGTTGGTGCCAGCTCGCAATAGGGTGCATTGGTGAATAGGGGGGTAATTGACATTTTGAAATGTTGTGTCTATGGTGGAAATTAAAATTCTGCGGTGGGTTTTTCCGTACTTTTCCATAATTCATATTATAATCAGTACTTTTAATCTGCCATTGACTCTACTGGTTGAATCATTTAAACCGTCATTCGGTCTGGATCTTTTAGTAAAATCGGGAGAATAATTAAAACTGTTGATTTCATCAATCAAAAATTGTTTGACCCGGACGATTAGACCTCATCAAATATCGGAGTGTAAAGTTATAGCCTCTTTAAATCTGCATACACATTTAACTTTTCTGGGCAACTTTTTGAGATATTTGCCCTGCTATCTTTTCCAATAAATCCCTTTTTTGGCTTCAAATCACAAATTTTAATATTTTTTTATGAATACAAAATTAAAAACTGAATTAAAAACATAAATTAAATATAAAATAATACATATACTACATGTATAACATAATTATACATTATTTATTGATAAAATACATATTAATACATAACCTATACACACACATATATGTATACAACACGCACACACACACACAAATATATATATATATAGATATACATAAATATTTATGAATTTACATATTGCTAATGTGGCACAAACTGAGCGTGAAGGCAAAAACGATTCAGCCTCAGAGTGGATTTCTAAAACATTGATAATCCTAAGCACTAACTTTCCTATACAAATCACCGTGAGTCACCGTACTTCATCAATAGTGTTCGAGCCCACAAGTATATATTCTTGACAGCTCAAACAATTTGGGCTCAGCTGGATTTGATTTACAATTTTAGTGGGGCTCAGATGGAGTTATTAAAGGAAACTTCAGTAAAATTCCGTGGTAGTGTAAGAGCATAGACTTCCATCCACAGACCCAATTTAAACCACCCCAAGTTGAAATCCAATCAACTTCATTTAGTGACCAACCCAGATCACAAAGTAGTAAGTCAGAGCAAAATATGAACAAAATATAAGGCTCTATTCATTTTTCGGTAAGTTATTTATCCAGGTAAATACAATTATTTAGGTAAGTTTTTCCTGGAAAACACTTACCTAGGTATGTGTATTCACCCATATTCTTTTATTTCCTAAATAAAAAAGGAAATGACCATTTTAACCATAAAAATCCATTATTATCTGAATAAGTGATACCCATCTGAAAAAAGAACATGGGATTCTTTTCCTTTCTTCTTGTATCAATTTCATAGATTTCAGACCTGTAAATTTAACCATGACAGCTTAATCTCGCTCCCCGAAGGATATATAGTGCATGCCATAGAGGAGGTTCAGCCACTTCATTATCATCAACCAACTTCATCCCTCTTCCTTTAGACATTTGGAGCCAACCACCAATTAATGTGTTTAATAATATAGCATTTGAATTCTTTAAAAGTGCATTTATCCTTTTGCTACACTTTTTTGTATGTTATAATGATAGAATACCCTACTCCATATTTTTTCTAGTGACGAAGTAATGTTAAAGGGGAAATGAGAATTTAATGTTAGCTAGGTTGAGGAAAAGTAAAAATTTGTGATGGTAAGACTGTATAGACGAAGTTACTTTTATCAATTTTAATATTTATTTTAGAGGAAAACCTGATATTTTATTATCAAGGAAAACTCATTAAAATTATTTAACAATTTTTCAGTTAGATGGCATTGGGTATAGGATAAGGCTGCAATTGAATCGAGCTCTAACCGAATAATCTGAGCTTGATTCGAGTTCAATTATAATCGAGCTTGAATCAAGTTCAAAACTAGGGTAAGCTTGATTGATTATTCAAATTTGAGCTTGACTAATAAAAAGTTTAGCTTGAAAATTTGCGGGCCTTGCTCAATTAACACATACATACATACATACATATGTAGGTATATATTATAGAATATAAAAATAAATTTTAAAACATATATTCTTAAAATTCTTTATGTAAAATACATTTTTGTATTCTATCTATAATATAAGAATATCCTATATTATATATATATATTTCATTTTTTTAGCTTTAATATTTAATCAAACCGAGTTTTAACAAGAAAATATAGTTTGAGTGAAATTCACACCTGAACTTGAACCTAATAATATTTTAGTCAAACTAAGGCAAGACATGCCAAAGTTTGGCTCGACTCAATTCAATTGCACTCCTAGTATGGGATATGTTTTGGGTTGCACGTATAATCCAAGGTGGGCTGTGGAGTTTTGGTAGTAGTGCGCTTACCTCTTTAGACATGCATATCAACACATGCTATCAGCTATTAGGTTTAAATTTTAAATTGTTAGCCAAAAAATGTTTAATTTTTAAATTCAGGAGATATTTGTTTGGACACCCCTTATATTTTCACTATTTGCAAAAACTTACTTTATAGTTCGTGTATTACTAAAAACACTCCCTATATTTGGCAACCGCTTTACTTAATTGACCTTTCATCCAGAAGTGCTTGTATTTTTATTTAGAAATGGTCAATTGACCTCTTAAAATGAGTAGAGAATGTGAAAGGGCATGAGTCCAATGTTTTCTATTCCAAAAATGCCCCTAATAGCTCTTATGTCAAACTTTTAGAAAGCAAAACCTAAGGGAAAAATCAACATTTTAGTTTTTATTTTCTTTTGATTTGATTAATGTGGCAAAAACAGATGTTAGGGTTAAATATATCATTTCCTACTATCATCTAAGAAAAATAGTGATAAGTAAAGTGGTTACAAACTATAGGGAGTATCATAGTAATATGCAAATTATAGGATAGGTTTTAGAAAATATGTTGTAACCAATCATCTGGGATGTTATTGTACAATACAAGTTCTTCGTGGTAATAAGGTCAGTGGACCTCACATGCACCCTGCTTTGTCTACACCCCTTAATCCCTCTATAATGTGTAATATGTGATACCAAAAAAAAAAGTTCTATCCTATTTATACTAAAACAAGGATACCTATTCGTTTTTTGTTTTTTGAAATATTCAATTTTTTAAATTTAATAAAATAACTCAAATAGTCAGCCACCTTTAAGACTTTTTTCATCATCTCTCCTCCAATAACTCATGGCACTAATTATCTTTCTTCTCAATTATTCCATTAAATTGTCTAAACTTCACTTACTCTATCCATATCTATATCCATTTCAATTTCATTATAATTTTATATCCATTAGATATATTTGCATTTAATTATAATTATCGATAAAAAATTAAATCTACCAAATTATATTACATAATTAACTTAACTAAACTGAATTAACTTAATATATTTATTGCTTACTTCATGAGAAAAATAAATTCTATTCAATTATAATTTATAACCCATTGAATATTCAATGGTAGGCTATTTAACTAAATAATCTACTTCTATTTAAAAGATAATTAATTTTTAAGTTAATTAATAAGTAAATTTCATTTCAGAATAAAAATTATTTACTTCACTCAACAATAAAATTATTAATATTTGGAATGTATGTAACAGTTAAATTAAATCCCATTTTGATGTTCATTAATTTAAATCCTATTTTGATGTTAGTAAATCTAAACATTAATAAAATTATGGATGGACTGGATTAGGGTTTGCTCAACCTACTTGGGAATTCGGGATGGTACAGGATTCAGATTTTAAATGATGAATTAACAGAGTTGGAGGAGAACCAAAAGACCAAAGAGTTAGATGGGTGGTTGGGGAGAGAAGATGAAGTATCTAGGATTGATCATAGGTTGAGTCGGGCTTAACACATATGATAAGGGCTAGATCCTAGGCTCGGCTCAACCTAGCTTGGGTTTCAGGCCTAAAACTTCTGTCCAACTCAGGGCTTCATTCCAAGCTGATGACTCTTGTGTATAAACTATATAGATGTCATATTAAAGTAGAAAATCAAATAAGATATACATATGTATAAATGATACATACATAACATAAATATGTGCAGGTCAGTCTTGTAGTATTGGGCCCGAGCCCAACATGGAAAATTTGCAATGCGCGCACTTTTCTAGGCTGGGATGAAAATGATCCTCCTTAGTATGAAGGAGATAATTTGCTAAAGAAAGTGACAACCTGGAGCTAGGGGGATATTTTAGAATTGTTGATTCATCTTGCCTCTGTTTATTCTTTTGCCAACAAAAATGTAATAATATTGTAATTTAAAATTTTATTTAATTATAATTTAAAACTCAATTTAATTATTTTGTTAATTAATTAATTACTAATGTCATAGGGCCAACTGGACATAACCAAAAAATAATACTTGAGTTGGAGTTAGATAGGCTTGTCTCAATTAAGAATATGATAGCAGCCCTTATGCATCAATTTTGCTTAAGAAAGCCCGTTTGTGGATCAGATCCCAACTAGTTAGCTCTTTATAACTCTCCTATTAATTTGTCCCTATCTAATAAAGATGCTGATGCATGGTGGATATATCAGCCTATACGGTTCGGTTCAGGCTTAATTTGGAAGGAGGATAAATGTAAATATGTAGAATGCAAAACTTTGTATTTTGTATATATTTATATTTATATTCTTTTCAAAATTAGCCTAAGTTTAATTTTTAAATTCAAATCCCTCTTTACCATAGCGTTAATTCTCTCTTATTTCATCATCATATCTAAACCTTGTCCCAAATGAAACTTATTTTGCCATTTTGTTGTGTTTAGTAATATATCTATTCTTAAATTATTTTTTACCACCACAACTGATGTGCTTTTTGATCTCCGGCCCGTTCTTCTAACCCTTGTAACTTGTAATAGATCAATTGTTCTTATTGGTGCTATAAATGTTTTTAATTTAGTCTACCTTTCCTCAATTTATATTACCTATTAACAATTGGAACTACTCCTAGCGTTTGTTTGGTATCGATACCATTGTTCCAGAAAATGGTGATACATCAGTGTTATGTCAGAAAAATGGTGTTTCAGGAAACACCTATTTGTTTGAAACTGTTTTTTCCATAAAAAACGGTGCTCCAAGCCACGCCTTGGAAATAAAGGTGTGGTTTTGAGCAACACTGAATTGAGTGTTTCCTCAGATTGCAGCTCGTTTCTGCCAACGAAAACATAATGTGGCAGTGACATGGACTTACTATAATGGGTATCAGTGCTGAAAACAGACATGAAGCACTGGTACCAAAAAGAAAGTGTTGTTGCTCCAGGAAGCGTCCTACCTAACGGCAACGTTTCCAAACAGAAAAACGACATGGTTTTTTCAAAAAACGGTGCTTCCAACATGCACATCAATTACAGCATCAATGCCAAACATATACTAAGCAGCTGTTTGGCATCGTTGCCGTTTCTTGGAGCAACGATGCCACATCAGTGCCACATCGGAAAAAACGGTGCTCCAGGAAACAGGCATTTGTTTGGAACTGCTTTTCTATAAAAAAAATGTGCTCCAAGCCATGCATCGGAAATCGGAAAGCCATGGCTTGGAGTAATGCCAAATTTGGTGTTTTCTAGAGCTGCAGATCATTGCTGCCAACAAGGCAGTGATGTGGCACTGAATAATGAGTACCAGTGCTGAAAACGTTTCTTAGAGCAATGGTACCAAACAGAAAAGTTGTTGTTGCTCCGGGAAACATCCTATCTGAGAACAGCGATTCCAAACAAAAATAAAGACACCGTTTTCACATCCAACCGCACATCAATTGCATCTACAACATCGATGCCAAACATATACCAAATTTCTTTAAATGAATTCATTATTAACCCTGTTGTTTTTACTTTCACTTCCCTATTTAGAGGCCTATTAATTAACACTATAACTTCCCTATTTTATGTACTATTAATTTTCTCTCTCCTATTATCATTCAAACTCTCGTATTCAAGTCTCCGAAAATTCTCATATTTAATTAATGTTCTGTATTAATTAATTTTAGTAACTTTCTATAACTTATCGACTTCCCATATTTAACGCCCTATCAATTCACTCACTATTCTATTAACATACTAACAACCATATTCAAGGCCACATTTATTGACTCCCTTTCTCCTATTTAAGGCCCGCAAACTCCCCTAATTAAGTTCCTTTTAATTAACTCCCTCTGACCCAGTCATCTAACTAACTCTCTTTCTCTCTTAAAGTCGGCAAATTCCTTTATTTAAGTTCCTAGTAGGGGTGCTCATGGTTCGGTAATCGAACCGGTAGTATGGGTTTTTGAAAAGCCAGTAATCGAAATTGATCGGTTAATTGTCGGTTCGGTTCACCGGTTTTGTAGTTTTTTAATTTTTATAGTATATATTACAAAAATGTATATATAAATATATAATAAAAATTTATAAATATATATAAAATATTATATTTTAAATAATAAATAATATATCATATATTATAAATATACATATTTATTAATTTGTAATATATATAATATACATAAATATATATAAAATATAAAATATAAAAAATATATGTATACCAGTCAGTTCGGTTAACCACCGGTTTTCTATATTGGTTAACCAAAACTGAATCGGTACCTTTGGTTTTTTAAAACACCGAACCGATCGATTTGATTAACCGATTTTTCATTTCGGTTTCAATCAGTTTTTTTGGCCAATTCAGTTTTCCGGTTTTTTTTCTCACCCCTATTGTATAGGGTTCCCTGCCTTTCCCTTCCTTTCCTTACCTTTTCCTTCAAACCAAACATAGCCTAAATAATAAGTAAAATTCCTAATTGCTAAGTAAGATTGGGTTGCCCGATTCCCTAACCTAAACCCAACCCAAAATTAAATTGGGTTTATTCGGGTTGGATTCAGGGTACGTAAGATGGCCCAAACTGCAACTCTTCCTTGTTCGAAAGCCCAAGAAAATTCTAACCGCAAACTCTACCTATCCATTCCTCTATAAATAGCAGTACCAGCATAAACGTCCTCAAGTACATCTTACAACAACGAAAGAGCATTAGTATTCATGGACATCCACCTTACTTCTCTCCTTAGGTTTATCCTATCCTCATCAACTATTCTTTTGCTATTTCTCTCCTGTTGTTGGTATAAAATCGAGGCCCATGGAGAGGAGATGATAGAGGTTGAAGTTAATTCATTTCTGCCGGAAACAACTTGCATGTCATCACAAAAAGGTATATAAGTATTTGCTTCCTTGTTGTTTATAGTTATAGGGAATCTTTCGGGGAAACTCATCTATGTATCTATCCAGGATCTTGACCCTCTTACTGGAATCAGCCATGATTGGATTAGACTTGACAAATTAGTTAATTGTGAATAGAATATTGCTGACTTGGTTGTTTCCTTTAATTAATTTGGATGATTAGTGACCCACTAGACAAGATCATCAAACTTAAAGATTTCAGTTTCTGATTAAACTAAAGTAGAATGCTTTCCATGATTTCAGGTTCTGATTATTACAGGAATAAGCTGCAACTAGTAGACAAACATGGACCCTGTTCGCCACTTGGCAAGAAAAATCTCAGCATCGAGGAAATCCTCCTTGAAGACCAACTCCGAGTTCGCTCTATTCATTCCATGATTGGCAAACAATTCTCTCCCAGAGACTACAAGGCTAAAATTCCAACAAAGGCAGGTTACTCTCTCAAAACTGGCAACTTTATTGTCAATATTGGACTCGGCACACCAAAGAAATACTTTTGGGTGAGCATCGACACCGGCAGCAGCCTGACTTGGATCCGATGCCAACCATGTTCTAACTGCTCAGCACCCACCTTCAACCCTTCCAAATCATCCTCTTATTCCAGCATTTCATGCACATCGCCCGACTGCTCTCAACTCGGTTCCAACAAATACAACTCTCCTCAATGCACCAACTGCATGTACCAAATCCACTATGCAGACACCGACTTCTCCATCGGGAACTTCGGACGGGAAAAGCTCACACTCACATCCTCCGATGTCGTCCCCAGTTTTCAATTTGGGTGTGGCCTGAGAAATTCTCTCGGAGATTCAACGTCAGGGCTTCTGGGTTTAGGGCCGAAGCAAGTGTCTCTGGTGTCTCAGACGGCTGCCAAATTTGGCAAAGTTTTCTCTTACTGTTTCCCACGCTCAGCCAGCTCCACTGGGTACTTGGCATTCGGCAACCAAACAGGCGCTACCTCCTCCGGCGTGAAGTACACACAGATGAGAGCACTCTCGAGGCTTCCCGACAACTATTTCGTCCTATTAATGGGAATAAGCGTCAATGGACAGAGATTGAATATTTCATCTTCAGCGTTCACAGACCCTGGAACCATCATAGACTCTGGCTCCTTGGTCACTCACCTACCGCGTTCAGCCTACAATATCCTCCGAGCAGCGTTCCAGAGAGCAATGTCGAACTACCCATCAGCACCACCAACGAGGACTCTTGATACATGCTATAACTTGAGCAGGAACAGGACAGTCAATGTACCTGCCATCACGTTGCATTTTGAAGGAGGTACCGACATCCAGCTGGACCCATTTTCAGGGGTTCTTTTTAAAATCAGTGCAGTTCAGTATTGCTTGGCTTTTGCTCCAAACAGAGATCTAGTCGATCAGACCATCATTGGCAACCTACAACAGCGGACATATGAGGTGATCTACGATGTGCCTCGAGGAAGGTTAGGGTTTCGGGCCGTTGGGGTCAATTGCTAGTGAGAGGTGAAGGTGGGTTTATTAAGAAATAATGGATGGAGATGGCGCGGAGAAAATATTTATAGAAAACTAGAAGAAAAGAACCAAATGATCAGCATTGTCCAAACTGTAATAATAAAGGGATGCATGAGAATAGAGATGAATTTTGTCCATTTTGAATTTAAAGAATATATCAATAAGCGGGTGTCTTTTAATTGCCACATGGAAATTCTAGGCGATGTTTGGCATCGAGATGCACTACATCAGAGAAAGCAGTGCTTCAAACAATGCCCTCTTGTTTGGTATTGTTTAATTTTCCAGAAAAAAAAATGTTATTCCAGACCATGCCTTAAAAATCGGGTAAATGTGGTTTGGAGCAACACCAAATTCAATGTTTTTTAAGAAAACAGTGTATTATTGCCAACAGTGCAATGATGTGGCATCATCTTGAACGTTGGATAATGTAGATCAATGTTGAAACATTGCTACCAGCATTCATACCAAACAAAACCAATGCTGTTTTCTAAAAAATGCCTATGTGGCAGCACCAATTTCAAACAAAAAACTCCACATGTCCAACACCATTTTTATAAGAAAGCAATGTGATGTTCTCAGCACCAATGCCAAACACCTACCTAAATAATTAAGATCTATAGCACATCGTCCCAAATGGGTGTTGGGTGTTTGTGAATTGTGACAGGATAGACTTCTTGAGTTCCAATAACAAGAGGGAAGGTAAGCTATACTGTTTTAAGAGAAAGTTGACCGGACGGCTTATATATATTTCCTACCCAAAAATCTTCATTACCAGGTAGTGATAAGTTATTTATATAATGCATTTGTCCATGTAAGTGTTATATGGGAAATAAGTCCTAAAAATAATGAATGCCAATTGCAGCCTTAGTGAGCTTCTTAAATGATCAAATTTTTACATTATTACATGTGACAAATAATAGCAAGATTTTAAAAATTGACTCGGAAATGGAACCACTCTGGCCATCAGTTTTTGGGTCAATGGTTCGACCGTTCGGGTTGAACAGTTGAAGTGGTCTGATTAGATTAGAAAATTAGGGCTTTATATCCTTAGTGCCTGTTTGATTTCACTTCAAACAAATACTTTTTTTTTAAGTACTTAATAAAAGTGCTGGGACCACACATTAAGTGGAAAATAAGCACTTGTGGGTGTTTGATAAAAAATAAGTACCGAAAAAGTACTTGTTTGATAAAGAATTACTTATTAAAAAATCCATTTGAGAGTTACTTTTTTTAAGTACTTGTTAATAAGTGAACCTGCAAAAATTTTGGGACTAAAAAGTCCCTGTTTATTTTTTTAAATACCTAGAACACCCTCATCTCTCCTTAAAACCCCTCTTCCTCACTCGAATAGGGGCGAGCATACCAGTGGTGGCACCTTCCTTCGGAGCGACCAACAACCATTGAACGAGCTACAAACTCGCCGGTAACCAGGTCGAATTCATGTATGGACTTATTTTCTACATATATTCTTGAATATTTTGGGTTTTTTTTTTGAGATTTTAAACACCTGAAACCCTCTTTACCAAATCTGGTTTTTTGGGGCAATTTCAGGCATTCTCACTGTGCTCTCGCCGGCGACACTCAGGTCAGCCATCCTCCTCCCTCGTCTTTGTTTTAAAACTATTTTTAGTGCAAATACATTTTAATTAAGTTCGAAGAGGTTTTAGTGCAAATGTATTTTTAGTATAAATACATTTTAAACTCACCAATACTGTCTTGATAACTTTTGTATCCAAAAAACAAAATCCTTTGATAAGTTAGTAGAGGTTCCATACATACATACATGCATATATTTAAGGGAAAATTCCCAATTAGTACCTTGTACATTGGGCCTAGTGTCACTTTGGTCCCAAACTTTAAAATACAACAATTTAGTATCCAAACTTTCAAAACGTGACAATCCAATACATGCCCACTCAAATGTGACCCCAACTTTCTTGAATAAAAGAGGCAAGGATTTAGGACTATTAATTTATTGTAAGTGTTTGAATGGTTGATAAAGAAACTTAGATGACACTCCAAGAGTATTTGTGTCTTTTTCAAATGCCATTTAACAGCTGGTTAACAACTGGTTAACGGTAGGTAATGAATTGACATGTTTTGAAAGTTCAAGTACTAAATTATCACATTTTAAAATTCGGGATCCAAAGTGACACTAGGCCCAAAGTACATGGTCCTAATCGGAAATTTTCCCTATGTTTAATAGCTAGAGTGATAATTAAATGTTTGCTCAAAGTTCATTTTGATTGTGAATAAGTCTCAAACCAACTTAATATGGAACGCTCCACTTTGCTTTCCTTGACAGAATTTTTATGGGTGAAATCTGGGGAGCCAAAGGAATAGGGACAAAAGGAATAAAATTAAATTTTAAAGGCTGTAGGTGGAATTGAAAGGATGTTGGCAGTGTAGCAACACACCCGCTTTATTAATTTACTATGTGTTTAGCATCGGTGTTGTATGTGGGTTGGAAGCACCGCTTTCTGATGGTATCTTTTTTTTTGTTTGGAAACGTTGCTGCTAGGTAGGATGTTTCTTGGGGCAACAACAACACATTTTATTTGGTACCAGTGCTCCATATCTGTTTTTAGCACTGATACCCATTATCGAGTGCTTCCACTATGTATATATTATTTTACAACCAACGGTGGAAAAAAATTCCCATTTCATCCTATGGTCCCAATTGTTGAATAGACTATAAAAAAAATTCTGGAAATCATGAGGAAAATGGCAAAATATCTGAAAATTACATGAAAAAAACAGAAAAAAATCTAGATAAATAAAAAAATATAGAACAAAGTATGAAAATCAGAAAATTGAATGAAATTGCATGGAAAAAACAGAATATATAAAAAAAAGAAAATCACAAAACAAACTGATAAAAAGCCATAGAAGAAAATGCTTTAGGGTTCGTTAAAAGAGGAGAGAATTTTTATGATATAGTGCATTGCGATGCACCATATCAATTCAAATATAATACACGTTGGATGCCACGTCACTGGCACATCATGTTACCATTAATAGCAACATGCTCCAAAATGAGAAGACTATGCCTTCCCAATTTCCAAGACGTGATTTGGGGCAACATTTTCTTTGAAAAAATGGTTCCGAACATGTCACCATTTTCTGGAGCTGTGATTTTTCAACGTGGCACTGATGTGTCGCCATTTTCTGGAGCAACGGCATCAATGCCAAGCATCGCCTTAAATGCTCAGAAATATAATCATTTTATAGGACAATATCTAAAAAGAGAAGGCAACAAATATCATGTAAAAGGGTGTGAAATAGCCAATCTAACACTAGAAAGTGTAGTTTGTGCTTCTAGTTTCTCAAGTGTACTTAACTGATCAACCAAATATGCATGCATGCATGTATGTATGTATATATATGCGCATGTATATGTATGTATGTATGTATGTATATATGCATGTATGCATGTGTAATATTAGATATATACATGTCCTACAACTAAATATATATGCACATATTTTTTTGAAAGCACAATATATACATACATGCATACAAATACATACACATTCAATTATAAAAGGTATATAAGATCAAATTAGGTTAGGATTGTCCAAAGCATCAATCCTAATTGTGTCATTGTGTACATGTAGAATGAATTGAATAGTTGGGTCATTTAGGCTGCATTTGGCATTCCTTATTCTAAGGATTTATCTCCTTGCTACAGTTAAAAATTCAGTGTTCATAGGAGCATTAACTGCAAAAAGGAAATAAGTCCTTAAAATAAGGAATGCCAAATGCAACCTTAGTGAGCTTCTTAAATGATCAAAATTATTACATTATTACATGTAACAAATAATAGCAAGGTTTTAAAAACTGACCAGGAAATGGAACCACTCTGGCCACCGGTTTTTTTGTCAACGGTTCGACCGTCCGAGTCAAACAGTTGAAGTGGTCTGATTAGATTAGAAAATTAGGGCTTTATATTTAATCTTTTATAAGAAAGAAACTCAGAAAGAGATGTGATTGTCGGCTGATAAAGAAAAAAAGAGAGAAAAAGAGAAGAAAAAGGAAAAAAAAATGAAGGATGGAAGAAGGAGGGAGAGGGAAGAAGAAGGAAGGGGAAGAAGAGCATCCGACGTTCACTGGCAACGACAACAATGGCGTCAACGATGACAACAGAGGCGGCAACAGAAGCAGCAGTGCCAGAAACTTCAGATCTTTCTGAGATCTCAAATTTGAGTCTCAAATCTGCAATATTTCTATTCTCTCTCTCTCTGGGATCTAATCTTAGATCTGAGTCTCCATCTCTCCCCATCTCTCAATCTCTTTCATCCTATAAAAATGCAAACCACTGTTGGGTCAAATAAGTCAAGGTTCGATCATCCAAGTTAGTAGTTCTTTGACCAAATCAATGTTTTTCTGACCCAAAAATGAATCAAAAGTGAAACGGAATTAATTGCCTAAACGATTTTCGGGCTGAACGGTCCAACCATCCGCATCGAAAACGTTGAATAATAGGATCAGAGCCTTTAACTTCCTCTCTCCATAATTAATGGAACAAAATTTAGGCCAAAACGCTTTTGTTACATGTACAAAATAATCGTACTTTATATATTAAAAAGTAACTTTGAAACGCTGATATTGTTATATATGTATATTGCCTGTGAAAACATCAATATAATTATGTGATTGATACAGGTTGAATCTTATTTTAAGATTCCTAACGTGAACCCAAGTGTGATGGCCGGCCCAATTTTCGAGACCTTCCACATGTATTTTATGTCCACATTGCTCAATATGTCAGTTTTTAAGTTCAAATTCCCTTCTTACCCATGTTAATTAATGCGGCCTCAACTCCATATAATCTCTTGCTAATATATTTATTAATACCCTAACAAATAGGTGCGGATATGCTGGTAACAAACAACATCAGAGTTTTGTGCCACACTCAAAATTAAAAAAAAGGGATAATAGTATATAAGGGTAATTTTTGAACCTTAATATCACTAAAAGTAATATTTTTAAAAAAAATTCAAAAATATAATAACTTTTGAAAAATAATATCAATAAAGGGCAGAATCATTATTCATCTTCTTCCTCCTGCAGTTTATTCATCAGCATCGCTGCTCACCACTGCCCGCCGCCGCCTCCGGCAACACCTCCGCCTCCGCTTTCAGCAACGTTGCCAAAGGTGGGAGGAGGTGGCGCTGGTGGTTTCTCTGCCCAAGCCACCACCTCCGCCCACCAGTGCCGCTGTCGCCTCTGTCTCCACCCACCTCAGGCAATATTTCCGGAGGCGGAGGTGGAGGTGGCGGCGTTGGGCAGAAAAATAACCACCAGTGCCACCGCCGCCGCCTCTGCTCAGACCACCTCCGACAATGTTGCCGAAGGTGGAGGAGAAGGAGGGCAGAGATAGGCAGAGGCATTGCTAGAAGTGGCGGGCGACAACAAACAGCGGTGCTGGTGAATAGACTGCAAGAAGAAGAAAATGAACAATGATTCTGCCCTTTATTGATATTATTTTTCAAAAATTACCCTATTTTTTATTTTTTTAAAATATTAATTTTACTGATATTAGGGCCCAAAAGTTTCCCTTCTATGCTATTATGTGCAAAAATTCATATTACTCATGTATTTTGGACAGATCGGACACAAACCTATGATGCGCCTAAATTTTTTGTTACCAGTAGATCAAGACTCTTAACCAACTCTAGATGTTGGTCACTTAGTTGGTTCGTTGGGGGTTATAAGTGTGGTGCTGCCCTACTCAAAACGGCCCTATGGGCTATGATCCTTTTTAAAGCCCATTAATACCCGTTTTTTAGGCCCTATTAAAAGCTCCCTCTCTCTTATTTAAGGTCGACTATAATCTATGACTCTAGAGAGATGCCAACGAATCGGGTGGCAGATTCAAAGATCTGCGATTTGATAGGCCTTGATCTGAATTAAAATCCTATCGGAAATTCAGATTTTCGCTTCTGTTCCGATTCGACTTGTCTTCTTTAAAATTAATAAATTATTAAAAGAAAAATAAAATATACTAATTTAAATAAAGAAAAAAATAAAAAAATACAAATATTTTTTAATTATTTTTATCATATATATACATTTTTATAAAAAATTAAATAATATAACAACTTTTTTTTAAAATAAAATATAAACAATATATTTATAAATAAATAAACAATATATATATAATATAAATAACATTTATATAAATAAATATATAACATATATCGGATTAGATCGGATCATGATCTAATCCATTTTAAGGCCCTATTAATTAAGGGTAAATTTATAATGCCAGAAAAATATAAATTTAACTAATAAAGGAAAAGAAAAACTTTAACCACTTGGGTATCCACGTAAACTTGGATGAATGACAGGCAATATTACCACTGAATATATATCAGTTCATTGGTTATTAGTATTTTTGGGTTCAATACCTTTTTGGTAACCAATCAGCTGGAATTCAATAAAATTCACTGGAGATGGGGTCTCAAATTGATTGGCAAAATTGAAAAAGTTGTAACCAATCAGTTGCTATTCATCACAGATATTGCCATAAAAAGTATACGATATTAGATTTCCGCTAGTGTATTCATGTGTCTCGATCCTATTTATACCTTTTTTTTTAAAAAAAAAAAGGAAAAACACTTTTATTAACTCATACATAACCCTTACAAATAGCAGTACAACACCCAACAAGCACTACGAGTACAACTTCAGCAACAGAAGAACGATTGGACTCATGGCCATTCTCCATACTTTCATCCTGAACTTTGTACTCTTCTCTTCTGTTCTTTTGCCTCTCTCTTGCTGTTGGTATAAAGTCAAGGCCCATGGAGGGGAGTCAGTAGAGATTGCAGTTGATTCGTTGCTACCAGCAACAAATTGTATATCATCCTCAAAAGGTATAAAATAATTTCCTTTCTTCTTGTTCAGGTACTATGTTTGGGAAACCCAAACAATTTATTCTCCCATTCTCGTCGTCTTAATTAAATAGATTTTCTTATTCTTGCAGTTTTAATTTTCCTATATATTAGTAACCCATCTCTGCATTGGAGTGGCTTCTGGGTTTATGGGGTGGGCTCCGCCCGAACAGCCCATAAGCTATGTTTGGTGAAAACGCCCGAATAGCCCATGGGGAATGTGACTTATAGACTGCGAGATACCCCTAATTAATCCCCCAAATTATGTAAGAATGTTGTATACTATAGCCGTGTTTGAGTATTTTTTGGCCTAATTGGCTTCTAACTTTCTAAGAGAGACTTGAAAAAGTGTTCTTTTAGTATTTGGCTGGTCACTAGTTTTTTTTTTTTTTTTTCAAAATAACTTTTTACAAATGTAAAAAGTTAAAAGTAGCATTTTTCTGCTTTTCTAAATGGGCTTTAATTTAATAAAAAATGCCCTTTTCATGCTTTTTCGCCAAATAATTTTCTAATTGACTTTTGGCTGCTCTAAATGAAAAGCACCAAGGTTTTTAAAACCGGACTCTGGGTTCAGTTCTCGGGTTGAACGGTCTGACCATCCGGTCTGAATGGATGGTCCATTTTAACAAAAAATTAAAATTTTAAAAAATTAAAAAACGGCCAAAAATCATTCCTAAGTCAAACGGTTTGATAGTTTGACCGCCTGAATCAGCAATTTACTGATCAAATCAACGATTTTTGGCCAAATAACGGTTTTGGGGTAAAATGGGTGTTTTCCAGTCCGGTCCTTTGAAAACATTGAAAAGCACAAAAAAAAAACCCATTAATGAACACTCCCAATCGCGGAATATATCCTCAATTTAACGGGCACGTGCTCATTGTCTGCCCAGCACCAAAAAGTTAAAGAAAAAATAGAGAAAACAAAGAGACGATAAAGATCAATGGATTCTAATTTCTAAATCTTCCCTCTAAAAAGAATTAAATGCAACGTATGAAATTTAACAATTAAGAACCATAAGCAGATGCCGTATGGCTATATGTTCATCCCATTATTATATTTCTATTGTGGGGAGAGAGGAATACTCAGAATCAGAATTAATGTAAGATGTTTGATCTCCACAATTTCAGGTTTCGACCATCACAAAAGGCTGCAATTAGTAGACATGAATGGACCCTGTTCACCACTAGGGAAGACAGCTCTTAGCCCGGAGGAAATCCTCCACAAAGACCAACTCCGAGTTCGTTCTATTCATTCAATGATTAACAAACAAGTCCGAGATTCCAAGGCAAAAATTCCAACCAGTTCCGGTCGCCCTTTTGATAGTAGAAACTACGTTGTCAATATCGGAATTGGCACACCTCAGAAAAAGTTTTGGGTGACGATGGACACTGGAAGCAGCTTGACTTGGATCCTATGCCAACCATGTCCTAACTGCAGAGGACCCATCTTCTTCCCTTCCCAATCATCCTCTTATTCCAACGTTGCCTGTGGGTCAGCAGAGTGTTCTCAAGTCTACAGCGCCACACACTACTCTCCAAGATGCAGCATCGCCTGTGTTTATGAAACTCAGTATACTGATCGAGACTTCTCCATCGGCCTCTTCGTACGTGAAACACTCAGACTAACACCCTCAGATGTCTTCCCTGGTTTTAAGTTTGGGTGTGGCCACAATGTCAGTTTACAAGATTCCACATCTGGGCTTCTTGGTTTAGGGCCTCAACCAATCTCTCTGGTGTCTCAGACGGCAACTAAATTTGGAAAAGTTTTCTCTTATTGCCTGCCGCGCTCAGAAAACTCAAATGGGTTCTTGGCATTTGGCAACCAGACAGGCGCCACCTCCTCTGCCGTGAAGTACACACAGTTGATAATAAACCCTAGGAATTTAGACTTCTATTTCGTTCCATTAATAGGAATAAGCGTCAATGGGCAGAGACTGGCCATTCCACCTTCAACGTTTTCGAATCCTGGAACTGTGATAGACTCAGGCACAGTCATCAGTCGTCTACCGCCTTTAGCCTACCGAACCCTTCGGAATGTGTTTAATGCAGCAATGTCACACTATCCATCTGCACCAGGAATAGGACCTTTCGATGCATGCTATGACTTCAGCAGGAACGAGACAGTGATGGTTCCGTCCATCGTTTTGCATTTTGGAGGAGGTGCTGACATCCAGTTGGATTCACATTCCGGGATTCTTGTTAATGCACGGCTATCTCAGCCATCTCAGTTTTGTTTGGCTTTCTTTCCAAACGATAATGTGAGACAAAAAGGAATCCTTGGCAACATGCAACAGAGGACATATGAGGTGATTTATGATCTGCCTCGAGGAAGGTTAGGGTTTCGCAGTGTTGGGACGACTTGCTAGTGAAATCCATCTTAGCAGAGAGAAAGAGAGATGAAAAAGAAAGTTAAAAATAAATCAATAATGGTGCATACAGCTTATATTTGAGTAGAGAAATGTATTTATATATTCCTGAAATTGGTGCATACAGCATATATTAATTTATTAATTCGAGTGCCAATGCAAGTGATTTGCAGAACCATGGTGTCCCAAGCTCCACAATTCTCATCTTGATGGTTTTCAATTTGGATATAAATAACTGATATATGCAAAAGAAGTTTCCTTTGATGGGAAAAAAAAAAATATATATATATATATATATATATTATAACAAAGATGAGTACATAATATCCAAGTTTAACACAGCTCCTTGAACACAATCCATTATTAATGTGCTTAAACACAATCCATCAAAATGAATATTGATGAAGAATGTCTTATATTACAACAAAAGACAAGAATACACCACCAATAGGAAGGAATTAATGGGGTTAATTGTTCTGTACTCTGTAGGCTTTACTTTAGCAGCAACAATCGTAAATTAGCTATTTCAATGCTAGCTAGGATTTTACAATTCAGAACCTATTTCATTTAAAAATGGAACCCACACTATTGAAAGTTTTTATATATTATAATATTGCCACATGTCTTTTGAAGTGAGCATTTTTTAATAGGTAGTACATGTCTAAAATTAGCATATTTTTTGTTTTTTTTTTTTGAGAGTGGGGTTTAAAAAGTATTAACAGACAGGCTCAATGCAGATTTCTGATTTTTAATACAGAGTTATAGACATTTAAAATATCAATTAGCATTAATTCGGAACCAGCACCTACCCCAACAATACTTTGGGCCTATAAATAAACTTTTTGTTGAGAATGGGTTGGTACATATCTATAAAGAACTATTTTATTTGAGAGTGGCGCATCCACAAGTTTTTTATTTACGTTTTCTTTAAAAAATAGATTGTCAAGTATTTGAAGTAAAATATTTAACAAAAAAAAGTATTTGAAGAAAAAGCTCTCTAGCCAAGTATTTCACGGGGGATGGTTTTGATTGTTCAAAAGTTCTTTTAATATATAGACTTTAGTTTAAGATTTTTAAACTAAAGAGGAAAAAAAAAAAGCTAAAAAGTAATATTTGTATATAATAATTAAAATGGAATAGTTTTTTTTGGAAGGGCAATTTGTTACTCGGCTTCCTCCTTTGCATTTTTCCGGCCACGTAATAACTGAAAATGCTTTTTCACGTCCCAAAGAGCAAACCGACGCAGGAGGGGGCAGAAAGTGAAAAAAAACAACAAAATAAAAACTTCAATCGTCAGAAATTGCCATCACCTCCTCGCACGTTTCCTTGCTTGCCTGGAGCTCACAGCTTCCGTTTCCGTAGATTCCCTCACCCGCTTCGACGGCACAGGCGCCCAACACTCCTTTTCGCTGGACCGCTCTGCTATGCAGTTTGTTTCCCGAGGAAACCTTGTCGAAGAAGCTAGTCGTTGCTCCCCTTTCCTATCTACGCTTGTCGTAGTGGAAGTTTTGGCAGAGATTGAATTGCGCTTACGGCAGGCAATCAAGGGAGCAGCAAGCTTTGGTTTAAAAAGCATTGAATCCGGCGGTTTGATTTTGGACGGTACTGGATTCACCATCTCCTTTCTGACGACGTCTCGAAGTGTAGTTGCGGCAGAGGACTCGAACGAGTTCTTGGGGAAGAATACAATCACATTGCTAGAGAAGAGAAGAAGATCATGGAAGAACTTTCAGCTGCAACCAAGTATCGTCCTTCTTCCAACCTCGACCTCACTGTTTCAAGATCAAGATGTTGTCGGACCAAGCTTCTGTACCTGGTCATATCCTGCAAATCGGAAAAAAAAAAAAAAATCATCAGCTGCTGCAATGTGCTTTTCCGGCACAATTTGTAAATTATTTGTCTTTTTTGCGTGAACCTCATTCAGCCCAAGCGGATCCATTCGCATGAATACAGAGGGAGAGGCAGAGGAGGAAGACGATCCACTGCACTTTTTTGATATTTTTCAAAAAGGCTATCCTATTTTACTTATTATATAAAAAATATTATTTTTTATTGATATTAAGGGCAAAAAGTTGCCCCTATCTGCAAGGAGCCCATTTATAATATTGCAAGCTGTTTTTTTTCTTTTAATGAAAAATAGTATTCCAAGCTAGACACATTCAACTCCTTAGAACACATTTCAATAGTTACCAAAAATACAAAAATGATCACACTAATTTGACCACTGAGTGCAAACAGGGATGCAAATGGATCAGATCGAATTCAAATTAAGGTATATTCGAATTCGATCCGACATTGTTTATATCGGATCCGATCTGATCCAAAGATATGATCAGATCTAATAGGCCTCGATTTGAATTCAAATCCTATTAGTAAGTCAGATCTTCGGATCTGATCTTATCCAATTTGTTTACTTTAAAAATTAATAAATTATTAAAAAATAAAATATACCAATTTAAATAAAGAAAAAACAAAAAATATAAGTATTTTTTAATTATTTTCATCGTATATATATGTGTTTTTATAAAAAATAAATAATATAACAAATTTATAAAAGTATATAAATAATATATTTTAAATAAATAAATAAATAAATATATATATATATATTAGATTGGATCTCATATCAGATCGGATCATGATCCAATCCATTTATCATTGTCTTTTCTTCATTAACCTTTTCGTTTCTACAAAATTAAACATGTCGCTTTACTATACGTTTGGCACCAGTGTGTGTGTTTCATTTCTGCTGATGTGTTATGCGTACCACATCAGCAAAAAAAAACGGAATCCGCAAAAAAAAATCTTATTTGGCAAGGGTGTTTTCAAAAAAAAAAACATTTCTGTAATAATTACTATTGGAATTCGGGAAAGGAGTGGTTTCTTGAAACATCAAATTGGCGTTTTTTGAATTGTCTGGGTGATTCTGAATCACCCTGGTGACATGGCACAATGAAATATAAAAAAAAAGAAAAAAACTAACCCTTTTTGAGATGTCACACAGTTGTCATTATAAATATATTTTAATATTATGCTAAATTACTTTAAAATTCCAATCAGCCTATATCCCTTTTTTTATTTTTCAAAAAAACAGGTGAAACTGTAAATCCAATTAAACGATTCACTATGAAATGCTCCGGTGCCAAACAACCTCTTAGTGAACCTACTTCACTAAAATTAGCATCGTTTGCGGGATGAGAATGTAAAAAACAATCAATGTTATGAAACTGTGATATCGGTTAATCATTTCCTCAATTGGCTATAACTTTGGCTGTTGGGGGCCAAAGGCCTTTCCTGATGAGAGACTTTCTTGGTTGGGCACGTTCACAGCAGTTCACCAATTCACGGGCATACTTTTATTTTTACTCAAAATAAATCAATGGGCAATTAATGGGTTCGACTATGATATTGATGAAGGAAGATTTGGCCCGACCTCGCAAATCACGGCACGTGGCAAAAAAGGCAAGCAGCTCGGAACTCAAGACAGCGTATTGAGGGTACAAACGCCAAAGGGAAGGGACCAGCAGGCCCGAGCTCCCTACTTAGAGCTCGAACTCCCTAGCAAGAGGCCCGAGCTCCCTACTTAGAGCTCGGACTCCCTAGCAAGAGGCCCGAGCTCCCTACTTAGAGCTCGGACTCCCTAGCAAGAGGCCCGAGCTCCCTACTTAGAGCTCGAACTCCCTAGAAAGAGGCCCGAGCTCCCTACTTAGAGCTCGAACCCCCTAGCAAGAGGCCCGAGCTCCCTAGCAAGAGGCCCGAACTCCCTACTTAGTGATCGGACTCCCTGCGAGGAGCCCGAACTCTCCCTTTTGACCCCGTCACACAAAGCAGAGACCCGAACAGGCCCATCTTATGACAATTTGGGGCCTCCCCTTCTCCAAACTCGAGACTTTGCCTTGCGCACCACTTCAGGCACTTCGCTTCCGGAGCATTGAACTGAACGAACCACGCCGTACCTGACACCGAAGGAGTCTGTATCCAGGGGCGACGCACCTGACTGACTTGGGATCTGACGCTTGACGGCCGCATTTCCAACGGCCACCTGCCACCGTCACCTGTCACCACTGCCTCCAGTTACAGAGACGGCTCCGACAAAAGGAGCAGCGACGGTTCTGCCCCAGCAGGGGCGATGATGCCCGGACTGGCAGAAGCACGAAAATACTCATTCCCAACCTGACAGGAGTCTAGGAGTGAGTGAGCGAGGTGGTTATAAAAGGCGCTCCACCCCCGAAGAGGAGGGATGCAAACCTTGCGCTATCTGGTTTATCTTGCCTTTGAAAGATTCTAACTTAAGCTTCGGAGCCTTTACACCGGGTTCTCCCCGGAGCTTCTTCATCTCCTCCGTTTCAGGTCCCCGCTACTCAATTCAGAGGCAAGGTCATTGATAGCTAAGACCGGCCGGATTGCGCATCATCAATATGGAAAAGATATGATATCTAAAAACCAACTTACCAATAAAATGGAATCATAAACTTGATAGCGAATAAGATGTTATTTATCAAAATTCATAGATAGATTTTGATTGGTCAAAACTCTTTTCATATCATATCTTTCCCACATCATAGATTTTCACATTACTATTTGCTCACTCTCATGATAATGTGCCCAAACAAAATTTTGGCCTTTCCAGGTTTTTAGAAACTGATCAAACCGTGTGGTGAACTGTTACTAGTCAGATCGATTGGTCAGGTCTGATTCTCTAAATTAACATTGTATACACCTTGGACCTTTTAATGGTATATGACAGATATGGCTGACAAAATAAAGCTGAACCAATTCACGCCCACCTTTGGATTCATACGTTTGACCTCTGATTGCATACTTTCCATTCCACCATTTTATGTTTGTAGGGAAGAAACAATAATTATTTTTTAGGGTATAGATAAAATAACAATATGTGCTTTGGAGTACAATACTTATATCCTATAGAAAATTTAGTTTTCAAACTTAAATTTTTGGGAATACATCATTGAGACCCACCTACAAATTTTAATTCCATCCTACACTTACAACATTTCTGAACTTCCCACACCCCCACTCTGTATTGCCATCAATCACCCTTACCACTTTTTCCCAACCGTACGGTGTAATTAAAATTTATTAGGTGGGGGTAAGTGAAGTTTCTTATAATTTTTTGTACATCTATACTACTATAAAAAGGGGAATAGTTTTTCATGCCTTTTGGGCTTTTCTTGATAAAAATACTCTCTTTTTGAATTTGGTTCTTTTTATTGTAAGGGTTGAAATTGTGATTTTAAATTTTACTAATTAACCTTTCATTAAATCCTATATTTAAGGTATTAATTCTCATTTTCTCTTGATAATTTTTTTTATTAACACCCTAACTAATGCAATTACAATTTTGTGTCACCTGTCCTCTACACAATAAAAATTTCAAAAAACAATGTATCATTTGTCCTCATCACAGTTTTGTGTCATGGACAGATTGCACAAACCCATGATGCATAGAGCTCAGATCTCCTATCCACAATTTTCCCCCAACTCTACCCACAAGACACTATAGTCGTGCAATGGGGATATCTTACAAACGTGGTCGGTTTGTGAAACTCTACCCATGATGCGTAGAGCTCAGATCTCCTACCCATCACAGACATTGTGGGTCTCAGCCTCACGGTGAGATGTGTGGACACAGGTCCTATTGATACCATGTTGGTACAATTTTGTTATGATCAGATCCCACTTTTAGGCAGGAGAACCAGATGTTGATGGAGCTCACATCTCCTCCCCACAAAGAGCCGCCCCACTACGCCCCACACCACATCTCCGTCATGTATTGAGAACATCTCCCAATGATCAACATCATCGGTTCTACTACTATCATCGGAAGATGTTTCCAATACATGGCGGAGATGTGGTGTGGGACATTGTAGGGTGGCTCTCTGTGGGGCAGAGATGTGAACTCTGTTGATGGGATTAACTTTGGCTTTTGGGGCCCAATAGCATAGACTGTTGAGACAGTTTCTGGGCTGAGCACATTCTAGGCAATTCACCTATTCACGTCCAAACAGCTAAAGTTTTTCCATGTTGATGTATCTGGCATTTTTTGTTACCAACCGAACCGGATGCTCAACTAACTCCTTTATTCATAAGGCTGATACTCTCTCTCTCTCTCTCTAACTCCCCTATTTAATTCATTTATTATCAAATTTTTGGGATGATATCTTTAGGGATGGCAGGGTGGGTTTGGCCATTTGGGGCGAGGATCATACTTCCCGTCTCAGACCCCGACCCCACCAGGGATAAAAATTATCTTCCATCCTTAATTCCCGACATAGACGGTTTCACCACGGGGACCTAAATCCTCGAGATTTTTTAATTAATAGTACTTTTTGAAAAAAAAATACAAATTCACTTAAAATAAAAAAAAATAAATATATTTTGATATATAATATAAATAACATCATATATATATGTAATCGGGGTCGGGGCGAGGTGGGCACATTATTCCCCATCTCTAACCCCGACCCCATTGAGTAGAGGAGGTTGAATGCCCAATGGGGATGGGGAAAATTGCCATCCCTAGGTATCTTAAAAACTAATAACCAATCAGTCTTTTTCATTAAAATGGTAACCAATCAACTGATATTCATCGAAATTCAAGGGAATGGGGTTTCAATTTGATTGGCCAAAGTTCTTGTCATATCATACCCTTCAGGCATCACAGATATATTGGCAAGAATTATATTGTTTTTCTAAGGTTGTGTTTGTTTGCAATACAAATGTTGAACCTAGCTATTTATGTACTCCAGTTCGCATTTGTGAGCATTTGGTTGCTATACAAAAATGTAATGATTAAGATGTCAAAATTATGAGAAGAGTTCATCATTGTAACCATTTTTTGGATATAAACTTGTGCTCTTTTGATAAATGGTGTGCTTGACCAAAAATTTAAGGCATTTAATGATAGAACCTATGTTTTCCATCGATTTTAAACAAATATGAAGAATACAAAAAATGGGTTACACTTTAAGTTCAAGAACCGAAAAAAGAGGTATTTACGCAGAATACATATTTGCATTTGCAGCGCAACCAACCACAGCCTAAGATACATATTATATATTTTAATTTTTCTACCATTTCTAATTTTTCACAATAGTTTTGAAAACAAAAAGTATCTATTGGTACGTTACACTTCAAATAAATTATTAATTATGTGCCTTTGTGCATTTACACTTTATTAATTTATAGTAATTTAAGAATTAAACTTATTTTGAGATTATTAGAGTTTCCTTAGTGTATTCTCGTAATCATTCCACCATATCCATTCATACCTACATATGTATCATAAAATTTGTCTTTCTAAACATTCTTTCAAATACTGATTCTTCGAACCTTGATTGGGTGCATTAATTTGATTTTTTCATGTATGAAAAATTAAATCTAAATTTCAGGCTTGTTTCTCACTAACCTTCAAAATTTATGGGTGACGATGGACACCGGAAGCAGCTTGACATGGATCAATTGCCAACCATGTCCTAACTGAAGAGGACCTACCTTCTTCCCTTCCCAGTCATCCTCCTATTCCAACGATGCTTGTCTGTAAGACCAGTGCTTTTAAGTCTACATTGTCACACACTTTTCTCCTACATGTATATTGTGGTTCACTTTTGCTTGAAATTTGAGTTTGTCTTATTTGTTTGTGAGAAGCACAGTAAGAAGTAAAATAAGGTATCCCCATTTTAATGCTGTGTTTGGTTCAAAGGAAAAAGTAGGGAAAGAAAGGAAAAGGTAAAGAAATCTTTACAAATCTTGTATAGGTTCTTTTGCCTTTTCCTTCCTTTCCCTATTTTTTCCTTCAAACCAAACATAGCCTAAATGAAAAGAGAACGGGGATAGGAGGGTTATTTCCTTAGGTGTGAGGTAAAAAGCAAGATGATGGAGTCCCCACTTCATAAGAAAGAGAGTCAATGTAGAAGGGAGGTGGTGCAAATTTTGCATCAGTTTTTGGGATGCAAAATTTGTACTACCAAGAAACTGCAAACCAGGCAAAAGTACAAATAGGGTGCAGGTTTGGGATTTTGTCAAAATTTCAATGAGCCCAGCCCAAAGGCCCACGCCCAAAACAGTGTAAAATGCTAACTTAGGCCAACATAAGTTATATCCTTTAGACTCAGTTTGGAAGGAGCACAACTACAAATATGTAGAGTACAAAACCTTGTATTTTGTATTCTTTTGTATGCAGTTCATGTTTGCCCTGCAAACAAATACCGCTTAATTCATTCTTCAATTGTTTTGTTTTTTTGGTAATAATTTGCTTCATTCACTCTGCAATTGAATTTGGTAATAATTCAGTCTTCACTCTTCAAATGATAGTATTTGTATCATGAATATACTTGCTTTGATTTGAAATTAACACGGAAAAAATTCGCCTGTCCATAATTGGGGAGCCATCCAACCTACCAAAGTCCTTACAAAAATTGAAAATTGAAGTGAAAGAGGCCACCAAGAACAACTTAGAATTCCAGTTGATTGTTGCAATTAACTACAGTGGGCAATATGACATAATGCAAGCATGAAAAAGAATAGCTCACAAACTAGAGAAAGGTTTAATCCATCCAGAAGAAATCACAAAGTCTGTAATTGAACAAGAATTGGAAACAAGTTACACCAACTTTCCTTACCCAGATCTGCTAATTCGGACCAGTGGTGAGCTTAGGGAGAGCAACTTCTTGTTGTGGCAGTTGGCCTATATCGAGTCCTTCTTCCCGAAATCTCTGTGGCCTGATTTTGGGGAAGCAGAATTAGCAGCTGCTCTTCTTTTATTTTCAGCAAAGGAATAGCCGCTATGGTGGACAATACAAGCCCACTAAGTAGTTTAGCTATAACTGTTTAGTAGAAAGAATGTATGTAAGAAATTTCCTAACTTGCTTGATATAAGTCTGTAGTTTAAATGAATTTAAGATAGCAAATTGACCAAGAAAATGGTCTTGGATCTGGAATGTAAAGCAAAAGGAAATTTAATTAACACCAATGAAGAGTAGAATGCTCCCATCCAACAGGAGATCAGTGATGGTTTTGGTATCTTCCCCAATGATAATTGTAAATTCGTAGAGGCAGCTAAATTAAGAACTTCTAAAAATGCCAAAATGGATATCTTTGCTTCTTAGTATGTTTTCTTTCTTTGGGCTTTCCGTGATTCAAATTAAATGCACATTCTTTTTAGTTGTCCTTTTGTTTATTTGTTAGCAAGAGTGTCTTGAGTCTCATATGGACTAAGAAGTAAACTAATCTTGAGTTTATCTATTGTTTTGTACACATGCATTTGCCGAGCTAGTCTGGTTTATGTGGGTCTGGATGTAGTAGACACATTAGGTAAGCATAATGAGTGAGCACGTAATAGCTGTGTGACACATGTCCCAGTTAATACGCCTTTCATCCAAACGTTTTTGTTCCGTTAGATAGAAATTATCCATTATTTTATTATTTTTATCAAAATAATTAAAAATAAAAACAATGAAAAAGGAAAACCCAACGTTTGGATGAAAGACGAATTAATTGGGACATGTGTCACACGGCTAACTATTACGTGCTCACTCATTGTGCTTACCTAACGTGCCTAATACATCTGACCCGATTTATGTTGTGTGTAGCCCTTTTTTCTTCTTCTCTTTATTTTTCTTTCTTCCTTCTTAAGGTGTTTAACATTTCAATTATATGAATCCACTTTCTAACATTCCATTTTGTAACCACCATACTCTCGGGAGAACTCCCAAGATTAGTAGGAGACATTTTGTTTTTGACAATAAACTTTTCAATTGCCAACATAACTTTGTAACAAGCAAAACACACAAATTAGGCTGCAAAATAACTGTGGAATGATACCAAATCTTTTGAATCCAGATTTTCTAAATAAACCATGTGTACAAATTCAAACTTAGATGAATTAATTGTGAATACCCCCCGGCCCTTTTTTTTTGCAAGCCATGCTTAAAATTGGATGAATTAATTGTGGCATGTTTTAACCACAAGGTTGAAGCTGAGCTCTCTTTGTAATAAAGGCCTTTTTGTTGATGAAAACCCTTAATTTGAAGCAAGATGAGCTTTACATATATTTATCAAGAGAGACATTTGCATGATACAAGACTCATCTACATCCAACAATATTCATGGTAAATTGATAAGGCACCAAGTCAAGTGTTATTACTATGTAGGACATGGAATTAATTCAACTTGTAAATTAAATTGTGTTCATAATTTTCAACCCTAACTTCGTTCTATACTTCAGCCAATTTTGATTTTTTTCTTGGGTTTTGTCTAACCTAGCCCAATTTAAACTCCTAATAAATAGCTTGCCTGGTCCTAAATAGAGATTAAGGGATCTTATCTTTCTATAAAATGAATTTGCTAATCGAGTCATGCATTTAGGTTATGTTTGGTTTAAAGGAAAATGTAGGGAAAGGAAGGGAAAGATAAAGAAACCTTTATAAACCTTGTATGGTTTGCCTGTCTTTTCCTTTGTTTATCTACCTTTTCCTTCAAACAAACATAGCATTAGTGAGCTTCCTAAACAATCAAAGCGTTTATGAATAACATTTAGGCTAAAACACTTTTCTACTTGTACAAATGATCGAATTTTATTATGGATAAAATTTATATTAAAAGTTAGAACTTTGGAAGCCTAATTTTGCTTGTGAAAGCAACAATATGGAAGATACAAAGTGCATCTTTCACTTCTATCCTATGTCCAAATTGGTCAATACGTATCAATTTTTTGCCTACCCATATTAATTAATACCTTAATTAATTCATATAAACTCTTAGTAACTTCCTTATTAAAATACTAACTGACAGGTTTGGATCTGCTAGTAACAAACAACGGCAGCTTTTTTATTTTTCTTTTTATAAGCCAAAACGGCTTAATTTAATTCAATAGAGGTAACAATACGTAGTTCCAACTTCCAAATGGATTACACGAGAAATACAAGGAAGAACAGATGACCACGTAAAGAAAGCTGGATGATAAATACCAAATTTTTCCAATAGACACATAAAAGTTTTGTACCACACCAGTCCTCATCACTTAAAAATTCTTCAAAAGCAATGAACAAAAATTCATCTTATTCATAAACCGTGGACAGATTGCACAAAACCTATGATGCGTACGTGGATATGGCATTATTGTTTGTTACTAACAGATTTGTACATCTAACTCCACTATCTAAGCCTTATTAATTGGGAGAAGTATATTTTAGCGCACTGCAGAATTCTGAAATTATAGCCCCCATAATTTATTAGTAGCTCTTTATAAACCGCACCCTGCCTATGGATTTGGCATCAGTCCATGATTAGGATTCATCTCACCTGTACGATAGGGCTAAGAATTCTGAGATTAACTGAACAGTCATTCTCCCTCATTAATCCCCCCCCCCCCCCTTCTCCCTCTCTATCTCTCTCTTATTAATGCCCATAACACCATTTATTTGAGATCCTTTAATTAAATCCAATATCTCTTTTGTACTTATGTACGACATTTTATGCATAAATGCAATGTTTGAGTTGGGATCTACTGCCAAGAAAACAAGTTCCAACACCCTACCCAACGTGATCTGACACCACAAAAGTGGGACCTATCATACATGAAATGTGTGGTGTGAGATGATGTTAACAGGGTATTTTCTTTTGTTGATAGATGATCTGGACTCACAATATTTGTAGTGCGGAAAGAATATCTAGTATATATAAAAAAGAAAAACAAAAGAAAAAGACTTTAACCAATCAGATACCCACATGAATTTGGATGAACAGCTAGTAGTCCATAAATTACACTTGGATGAATACCAATTAATGGGTTATCAGTTGTTTAGATACCATACCTTTTAGCTATAGTGCCACCCAAGTCCAACTATGAAACTGGAAAGGCATGGTTTATTACAAATCTTAACAGATATCATAAAATAAAAATTATATTTTTTCCTAAGGTATACTAATACTATATATTTTAATTTTTCTATAATTTCTAATGTTTCCAAGTGTATCATGGTATCTTACACTTTAAATAAACTATTTAATATGTTTTTATTCCTTATTTAAAGTAATTTCGGCCTTCAATCAAGTACTATTGAAGTGTTTTAGGAATTTTTTAGAGTTCACCTAAATTAAGATTTGCCTTTCCAACATTCTTAGGAATACTAATTCTTTGAACCTTAGATTGAGTGCATTGATTTTTGTATATGAAAACTAAGCAAATTTAACAACATTCAGGCCTTCGACATCTATACATGACTTTTTATAAAGGCAAAACACTTTATTCATTCCTTACCCTTATAAATAGCAGTACAACATCCAGCAAATACTAGCAGCACGACATCAACAACAGAAGAGAAGAAGAAGAAGAATAGCCATTCATGGCCAGTCTCCATACTTCTTTCCTAAACTTTAGCTTGTCCTCTTTTGTTCTTTTGCTTCTCTCCTGCTCTTGGTATAAGGTCAGCTGGGCCCATGATGGGGAGACGGTAGAGATAGCAGTTCATTCGTTGCTTCCAGAAACAAACTGCATTCCATCCTCAAAAGGTATAAAAGTTTTCCCTGTCTAGTTGTTCACATAATATGTTTGGGTGTTGGGAACCCATGCCATTAATAAGAAAAACGGCATTACATTAGTGCCACATCTAAAATCTATTTTATCAATGGTTCCAATCAAAAGAAAAATATTTCACTTTCTAAAAAGAATGATATAACTATGCAAAAAAAAATAGCACCCCTTCCAAACACTGCCTTTATATACATACAATTAGTTATAAAGGAATCAGTTGTCATCATTAATTAGAAACAACATTAGTTTATACTTCAATGTGCATTTTCCTTTTTCTAATTAAACATTTCAAATTTCACATGCTATTGTGTAGAAAAGGAATTCTAAGCAGTGTTCTACGACTTTGGGATCCAAATCAAAGAATTTTGCTTGATCTGGAACCTTTTGGAAGAATACCTGCTGGTAGAATCTGCCATGATTACATTGGGCTTACCAAATTGGTTAATTGTGAAAGGATTGCTAATTTCGTTTGCTTAGGCTGTGTTTGGAAACGATGCAAATGGAGTGTAAATCCCAGTTCAGGGTAAATTTGCACTCTGGTTCACTTTTACTTCTGTTTGATAATATTGTATTTTTGTATTGACAAATGACAGATCAATGCATATTTACATTGATAATAAGATGTAAAAGTACATCAATAAAGAAGAAGTCAATTTGCATTCAAGTGGGCTTTTGATATTAAAGCATATGCTTTATTGAAATTCGTGTTAATATTCATTACAACTAAAAAGTTTGTTTAGTAAGAAGATAAATTTATCAATGCAAAACTAACCCAATTTTGTAATTTATATGAACCATTTTACACTCTGCATGTTTACATTCTTTTCAAAGGCAGCCTTAATAAGTTGGAAGATCAGTTATAACCAACCGTCAAAGCATGTAGTTTTATTCATTTTATAAACATCGCATAGCTGTTTGGGTTTTCTAGAATTTGACGTGCATGCTTAGCGGAGGCTGATCTTAGGTGGTTTTCCCGGTTGCTTTCTCTTTGGGGCTCAACTTGGAGTCTCTTCGGCTTGAGCCCATTGTATTTTCTCATTTCTTTTTATTTCTTTAATAAATTTTTATTTTTACTATAAAATACAATTTGAAAGATACATAGAAGAAAGGAAGACAAGAAAGTTGATGGAAGAAGAAGCAGATACATGGCCAATTAATCCAAATCCTCATCCGATTATGAACCGTTGGACTGAGTGCCCACTCATGCGGGCTTTCAGGTAGAAGTTTCTGGATTATGAGGTGCGCCGCCTCACCCAAACAACCCAATTGAACCCATAAATTATGTTTGGTGAAAACCGTAAAAAGCCCAAAATAGTTGTTCAATTAAGTTAGAAGAAGAGCTTTTGGCTTAAATTTTTTGGCACTTTTGCGAGGACTGAGCAGAAGATTCAGTTAAGTTGCTTCAGCTGCTTTGAAACCCTTTTAGAGAAGCCAATCAAAAGAGGCTTAAGCAGACAACCAGCCTTTTAGATGACGGCCAATTCGGCTGTCTTGATTTTTTACCAAACACATATAGCTTATGGGTTGTCAATGTCAACCCACCTCAGAAAGCTAGAAGCCAATACACTTCAACCCTCCCAAACGATCGAGTACTACTCATTTAGTGGCTTCTCAAAAGGAGCTAACTCAGTGAAAGCAGCTCAATCGAAGCTTCAACCCTCTCAAGTAGTCCTTGACTTTGAATTCTCTCATTCATAGGAGTGGAGGATCATCCTAGTTGAAATGCTTTAAGGTTCTCTCAAGTACAGGTAATGTGGCTTATTAGAGAAGGTCAGCCACCCCTTATCCCCCAATTAGAGTATGTAACAATATGGAATACTATATCTTTCTTTCTAACGACCACCTGCCTCACTACCAACACATATAGCATTTGGTAAAAGAAGAAGCAGAAAAGACCAAGGAGATGAGAAACATTTATAGATATTGAATCTTCCGTCTAAAAAATCATTAAATACAACATATGAAACTTGACATGCATTAAGAGGGAGAGAGAGAGAGAAATAATGAGCATCTGATGTTTTATGCTTGTATCTCCACAATTTCAGGTTTCGACAATCATCCTTCCGGAAAGTTGCAATTAGTAGACGTAAATGGACCCTGTTCACCACTAGAGACAACTCCCAGCCTGGAGGAAATCCTCCACCAAGACCAACTCCGAGTTCGCTCTATTCATTCCATGATCAACAAACATGTCCGAGATTCCAAGGCTAAAATTCCAACCAGGTTCGGTCTCCCTTTCAAAACCAAAAACTACGTTGTCAACATTGGAGTTGGCACACCAAACCAAAATCTATGGGTGACGATGGACACCGGAAGCAGCTTGAGTTGGATCCTCTGCAAAACATGTCCTAACTGTAGGGGACTCCCCTTCTCCCCTTCCCAATCTTCCTCTTATTCCAATATTGCTTGTGGGTCAGCAGACTGTTCCCAAGCCTACAGCGCCACACACCACTCTCCTGCATGCAGAGACGCTTGTATTTACCAAACTCAGTATGCAGACAGTGACTACTCTGTCGGCTTCTTCGCACGGGAAACACTCAGACTAACGCCCTCAGATGTCTTCCCTGGCTTCAAGTTAGGGTGTGGCCACGATGTTAAATTACGAGATTCCACATCTGGGATTCTGGGTTTAGGCTCTCACCCTGCATCTCTGGTGTATCAGACTGCTACTAAATTTGGAAAAGTTTTCTCCTACTGTCTGCCAAGCTCCACAAACTCAAATGGGTTCTTAGCATTTGGCAACCAAACAGGTTCCACCTCCCCAGCTGTGAGGTACATACGATTGATATTAAACCCACAGAATCCAGACCTGTACTACGTGCCATTAAATGGAATAAGCTTGAACGGGCGAAGACTGGCCATTCCAGCTTCAACATTCTCAGCTCATGGAACCGTTATAGACTCGGGCACAATCGTCAGTTACCTACCACCTTCAGCCTACATAATCCTTCGGAATGCGTTTCGAGCAGCAATGTCAGGCTACCCATCTGCAACACCACCACGAGGAGGAGTTTATGATACATGCTATGACTTGAGTAGGAACAGGACAGTGACAATACCATCCATAAAGCTGAATTTTGGAGGAGGTATTGACCTCCTGTTGGACCAATATTCAGGAGTTATTACTAATGTAGGGTCATACAAGTTTTGCTTGGCTTTCAGTGCGAACGATGATGAAGAAGAAACAACAATCATCGGCAGTATTCAACAGAAGACATATGAGGTGATTTATGATGTGCCTCGAGGAAGGTTAGGGTTTCGCAGTGTTGGGGCAACTTGCAACTGATGAATTGAAATCCATAAGAGAGATGAAAATAATTTAATCAATGAATAATTGAACATGTATGGGATTTTCTTACTTGAAGAATGAACAGAAAAACAAGGAAAAAATGAATCGAGCCCAATACAAAGATTGTTTATTAACTCCATATTTTGCCAAAATATCAGCTAATTAAGTAGGGTGCCTTCTATTTAACAGAGAACCATCAAGCATTAACAAAAATACCTTCTAGTTAAGAGAGAAACATCAAGTATTAACGTAAAACAAAACAAAAAAAAAATGCACACAGGTTTCTCGAAAAGCAAATATTGAAGAGAGTAATGGGAGGTCTCAATATGGCATACCTCTATTTACTTACTGGTGCGTCCAACCTGTAAAAAGAATTAGGGCTCAGTGAGTTTTCTTATTACACACGGGAAGAAGAAGCCCAAAGCCAAAAGTTTTTGAAGACTCTGTTTTCGGCTTCAGACTTTTGGCCCTTAACAGGCTCTTCGCTTTCGAGCTTTGGGTTCCTAAAGTCCGTGAAACTGAATGAAGAAAGCAAAAGCTTTTTCAAACACGGCCTAAGATTCCTCTCCTCCAGGAGAAGACTTTTCCCCTATTCATCTATATATCTATATATATATATATATATATATATATATTCGTTATCCTTCAAGAAACGGTATCCCACGTACAAAGACCATGAAAGGTACAAAAATGAGGTATTTAAAAATTAAGTAAGTGTCACGTATAAGGCAGATTTATTTTATTTAACCCATTATAATATTTGAAAAATATAAGACTGTCGCGTATAAGATAAACTTTATAATGTAATTGACTCTATGTCATTGGAAAATTATAGGAGTGCCACATATAAGATAAATTTATTCTCTTTACCTCACTATGTAACTTCCTCTAGGAATGTCACATATAAAACAAACTTTCAAATGTAATTGACTCTATGGCGTTCGAAAATTACAGGAGTGTCACATATAATTATTTATAATTATGCCATCCTATAAAATAAAATGTCATCCCTCTTCTCTTTTGCTTAATTCTCTCTCCCCTCCTATTCTTTATCTTAACTTTTATTGTTATTATTATTATTATTATTATTAAGCATTTATTTATTTAATAAAAGTAAAAACATTATTTATAAATCGGTAAAATAAAGGAGATTTGACATTAAAAGAAATATTTTAATAAACATTTATTTATTTATTTATTTATTTTACTAAATTATTTATTTATTTAGAAATAACTTACTAACAAATTAGTCTCTCCCCTTGAGCCCAATATTTTGGGTTGTCAACGAGTTAGGCATGGCTTGAGATAGCCTATACGAGTCACATCTCAATAAACTTTTATTTATTTTATTTAATAAATTATTATATAAATATTAATTTCTTTAAGAAAAACTGGGGCTGAACTAATGGGTAGGGTCTACCCAATGGAGTTAAATTGATTGAACATAATTATAACGGTTATGGTTCCATGATTTTGTCTCGATTAATAATTAGGTTAGTTTTTGTTCTTACCTATCCAAAACTAATTCAGATTTGGAAACAATTATTTTATGGAAATATATAATTTTTTAACTTTCTTATAATTTTTATCATGTTTTATGTTTGAAAAAGTAGATTTAGTAGATAATAAGTACGACAATATTAGTTAAAATGTTTAACTTATTACTATAAAAGTAATTTAGTATTATTTTAAGTTATTATTTTAATATAATCAAGTTTATGATTTTATCCCAATTAAATAATTGGTTCAAGAGTAGTTCTACCTAGACCTGATTCGTTGACAACTCGTACTATAGTTATTTATTATTCGTGATTTAAAATTAAATTATTTAAAATTAGTTAATAATTAGTGTGAGGGTATGTGCTATGCACTTGTGTGCTATATATTAAAGATAAAAATATAAGTTACTTATATGTTATCAAATTTAACTTTTATGACATGCACCAAAACCAAGACAAGTAACATGACAAGTTCCGCTTTATAATAGCAGTAATAATAAATATTATTATTTATGATTTAAATAAATAATAAATAATTGTTTATTGAGAAATCATAATATTTTTATTTAATGTTCTTTGTAGTATTATTTTTATTCTCTACAATATTACCAAACAATCGACTTCCAAGGTTAAAATAGTAATAAACTTCACAATTTTAGATGTAAGACAATTGCTCCAACGAAAACCATAGCCTCTAAAAAGAAGAAATTCATTTTCACTTCTTTACAAATTTCAGACCAAATAATAGCTTTTTAACATTTTAGACATTAAACTTTTGATTTATCAAATGTAGCCCTAGTCTAGGTGGCACGTGTCAATATTGGAATATTCGATTGTTGGAGAAAATCCTCATGTTTCAAGAAATTCATTGAGGATTAAAAGGTGACACCTTACCTATTACCATGAGAGAATGGAACTGCCATGGTGGAAGCCCGGATATATATATAAGGGAAATCTTTACAAATTTTGTATAGGTTTCTTGTATTTCCCTTCCTTTCCCTACTCTTTACTTCAAACCAAACATAGCCTAAATTGAATTGACAAGATAATTTGATTTCATATTTTTGTCTTAGAATAAATTGCTACAATCTTGTGAATAATTTTCACATATTAATCATGGATAAAATAAAATACTCATTAGAAATAAGAAAGTGTTACTGCTTTGGAGTTTTTAACCATAACCTTGGTCTTTCCACTAGGAGATGAAGATCCCATGTTTAAACCAAGCCACCTCAATTTTAGGTCCCCTAGGTATTTAGCCTCAGACTCTTTGCTTAATAACCTCTTAAGAGATTCAATTTCATCAATATTATTTCCTATCACCACTATATCAACATATACAACCAGGAGAATCAAGCAACTACCTATTTTTCTTGATAAAAAAAAGTGTGATCAGATTGTGTTTATATATAGTCAAATTTTTCTAAGGCAAGTTTGAATTTATCAAACCATGCCCTTGGAGATTATTTTAGGCCATACAAAGCTTTTTTTTTTCAACCTACAAAACTTCCTTCTTGCTTCTGCACCATAAAATCTAGGAGCAACTCCATATATATCTCCTTTTACAAATCACCATTAAAGAATGTATTATTTACATCCATCTAGAACAATGACAACAAGAAATTCATAGAAAGAGGCAACAAAATACAAATGGTATTCATCTTGACGAATGGAGTAAAGGTCTTGAAGTAGTCAATACCATAAGTTTGTATGTACCCATTTACAACCAATTGGGTCTTGTATATTTCAATTAATTCATTTGCATTGTATTTCACTGTAAATGCCCACCTACATCAAACAAATTTCTTCCCTTTCAAATGAAGCTTAAGGCTCTATTTATTTGTTCACACTGGTTTAAATGTATGGGAGTATAAATAACCTAAGTGTAAATTCTGGTTCATTTGTGCTTCAAAGAAACAGAACGTGTACCAATAATTCCTCCGAATCATTACATAAGGAGCAAAGAGTGTCCAGATTTGCTTACATGTAAGCAAATTTTGAGACACACATCTCCAATGAAATAATTTCACAGCTGGAGGAGCAAAGAGTATCCAGAGATGCATGGTTCCGTGTATATCTCCTTTGATGAGTTGAGAGGAGAACGAGATGGGTGAGGATGACTCTATTAAGCGTAAGGCAGAAGAACATGAAAATTTTCCCTCCAAAGACCAAACTAAAGTATCGGCCATCTGGGAATTAGGGATGGGAAGGGGTGAGACCGAATCAGCCCCCCACAACGTCCTATACATTCCCACCATGTATTGGAATCATCTGCGGATGATAACATCATCATTCCTGGTTTTATCATCGGAAAATGTTTTTAGTACACAACCGGGATGTGGTGTGGGACATTGTGGGGGGCTGATTTGAACTCTGGAAGGGTACCTTGAGAATCTGTGAAGCCCGCAATAGCACCTGTCGGAGCTTTGTGTTAACACACCATGTATATTGAACTTATAATCAATGTAGTTAGCAACCCGTGACACGTGAGAGAGATGGGTATTGATTTCAAAATCAGAGAAATGTGAGTTAATATCAGTACTCCATGGTTCAAAAAAATAAAAGTAAAAATAAAATAATGTTCCAGCCATCATCAATTAACCATACAACTCTCTTGTATAGTAGGGAAAGGCAGGGAAACCTATATAAGGTTTGTAAAGGTTTTCCTACATTTTACTTCATTTTCGTACATTTTCCTTCAAATCAAATATAACCTTAGGCTATATTTTGTTTGAAGGAAAATGTAGGAAAAGATAGAAAAACCTTTACAAACCTTGTATTGGTTTTCCTTTCCCTACCTTTTTCTTCAAACCAAACATAGCCTTAGTAAACTTTTCCAAGTGTACGATGCCCCAGCCCTGGGTTTCACTTTCCAGAAATTTCCACCTTGTTGATTGTTGCAATTAACTACAGTGAGCAATATGACAATGCAACTGGTGAGCAACTTCTTGTGGCAGTTGGCCTACACCGACTTCTTTGCGAAATCTCTGCGGCTTGATTTTGGGGAAGCAGAATTAGCAGCTGCTCTTCTTTTATTTCAACAAAAGAATTAGACGCTATGGTGGACAAGCTCCCTAAGTAATTTAGTTATGAACTGTTTAGTAGAAAGAATGTATGTAAGAAATTTCCAAGTTGCTTGATATAGGTCTGTAGTTTAAATGAATGCTCCAATATGAACCAATGTTTTCGGACTCAGACCAGATGGTCCAACCGTTGGACCAGGAATGGATCAAAATGGTTCCCAGAAAATGTTGTCTTATTCAAAGTTATCCCTAATACATGTTTCAGCAGGCTTTATTGTTTGGACATCCAAGACTATCAAATCAATACAGAAAAAAGGAGCTAAAACAAGGGAAAAAATAAAGCCTAGGCTCCCATTTTTTTTTTTCTTTTAGATCAACTTAAAAGAAAAGTTTTTTAAGAATAAAAGTAATTGCATTCAATAGCTCAAATTCGATTACATATCATTTAAAAAGGCCTTAAAAAGAATGATAGAATCCCAAACATAAGAACCCAAATATAAGATAGCGAATTGACTCAATGAACAAGAAAGTGGGCTTAGATATGGGAATGTATCAATCCAAGCAAAAGGAAATGCTCTCATCCAGCAGGAGATCAATGATGGTTTTGGTATCTCTCTCAATGATAATCGTAAATTCATAGAGGCAGCTAAGTTAAGACCCTTTAGGACTGCCAAAATGGAAATTTCTGCTTGCTAGTATTTTTTTAGGGGGATTTATTTGTGTGATTTAAATTAAATGCATCTTATTTTTAGTAGTCATTTTGTTTTATTTATTAATTGAGTGTCTTTAGTTTATCTTAGGCGTGATCATTTCAGCCCGGCCCGGCCCGGAAATTCTGGGCTTGGGCTTGGGTTTTGTGTTCAGGCCCGGCCTAGGCTTGGGCCTACATCAGGCTCGCAAATTTTAGGGCCGGGCTTGGGCTTAATACTTCAAGCCCAACCCGGCCTGCATATATTTAATCTTACACATTTTGTGTATAATGTATGCATATGTATACATGTTATTTTACATTATATTATATATTTTATATATAAATATTATAACATGGCATGTGTAATTTATATTATATGTAATATTTTATATTATATAATATATAAAATAAAAGTTTGTATGCATGTTATGTCATTTAATACAAAATATTATAGATGTGTATTGTTTTATATATGAAAGACATTGGCCCAGAATCAGGCCCGACCCGGCCCGGGCCTGTGTAGACTTAGACTAGGTATTTTGTTTCAGGCCCGAAACCCTAAGCTAGATTGGGCCCGGGCCTAAGCTATAACCCTTATCACAAGTGCAAAGCCCGGTCTGGGCCCGGCCCATGATCACCCCTAGTTTATCTATTGTTTTGTGCACGTGGTTTATGTCTTTTAGGAGTTATGGAAAAAGTGCACTTGGACTATCACACGCATATGCCGAACTAGGCTGGGCTATGATATGTCCATGCAGTCGGGATTTCCTACCCACTCTCTACCCGTCGTCGTGAATTGTAGCCACACATCTCTATTATGAAATGAGAGATGTGTGGCTGCAATTCAGAGCGAGTAGAGAGTGGTAGAAAAAGTGAATAGAAAATCTGGATTCATATCCATGGGTCCAAGGTTCAAAATATCGACACAGGGCGGGAACTCCCAAGATTAGTGGGAGACGTTTTGTATTTGACAATAAGCTTTTCAATTGCCAAGGTAAGTGTGACTTTGTAATCTGGCTGTTGCTTTCTCTCTAGTATATATTAACATGCAAAACATACAAATTAGACTGCAAAATAACTGTGGAATGATACCAAATCTTGTGAATCCAGATTTTCTAAACAAACCATTTATACAAATTCAACTTAGATGATTCCTTTTCTAAGATGGGAGAATTCCAATTTCAGGAATCAATACGAGATTAAATATCAGTTCAACTTGAACTGCAATAAGTATGCATGTCAACAACAAAAGCTAATCTCTAGGGGCTTGTTTGAGCCCATGCATAGAGCAACTTCTTAAGCCTAAAGACATTAGAAGAGTGTTGTAGATCCAGAACTAGGTGATAGCCTCGTGATCACATTCTTTGAGTTCTCTATGTAGAAAGACACTGTACATTTGAAAGATATAAGTTTGGATTCGAAGCCTAGTTTTGCTTGTGAAAGAAACAATATGGCAGATACAAAGTGCATCCACAAGCCATTTCACTTCACTGCTATCCTATGTCCAAATTGGTCAATACATATGAATTTGTTGTCTACCCATAATAATTAATACCTTAGTTAATTCATATAAATTCTTAATAACTTCCTTAGTAAAAACCTAACTGACAGGTTTGGATCTGGTAGTAACAAACAACGGAAGACACAACAGATTTTTTCTTTTTCTTTTTTTTTCTTTCATTCAATAGAGGCAACAGTAAGTAGAACAGATGACCACGTAAAGCAAGCTACATGATAAATACCGAATTTTTCCAATAGACACATAAAAGTTGTGTACCACACCAGTCCTCATCGATCGCTTAAAATTTCTCAAAAGCAATGAACAAAAATTCATCGTACTCATGTATCGTGGATAGATTGCACAAAGCCTATGATGTGCCTGGAAATGGCATTATTATTGTTTGTAATACCAACAGATCTTGACATCTAAATCCACTATTTAAGCCTTATTAATTAATTTTCTCTCTCTCTCTCTCATTAGTGCCCATTACACCCCTTATTTAAGGTTCTGTAATTTTAATTCAATCTCTCTTTTGTACTTATTGTACGACAGTTTATGCATAAAAGCAAAGTTTCAATTGGGATCTCCTGCCAATAAAACAAGTTACAACTAGGGGTAGATTTGAGCTAGCCGAGCGAATAGCTAGCTATTCGAACTCGGTTCGTCAAGGTAATACGAGGCTCGAGCTCGGTTTGATTTAGAACCTTGAGCTCGAGTTCGGCTCGAATCAAAAATTCGTAAGTTCGAGTTCGGCTCGATTCAAATTTAGTTTGAGAAATATGTTTTATAAAAATAAAAAAATATTTAAAAAATTAAGAATTATAATAATTATTTATTATTATATATAAAAATAAAAATATTATATATAATATTTTTATTATATATTATTTTCTATAATAATAATAATAATAATAATTATTATTATTATTATTATTATTATTATTATTATTATTATTATTATTATTATTATTATTATTATTATTATTATTATTATTATTATTATTATTATTATTATTATTATTATGTAGCTATTCGAGCTCGGCTCAAAGCCTGATTGAAACCGAGCCAGGCCAAGCTCAAATAGCTTGTAAAGAGCTCGGCTTGTGACCACCCCTAGTTACAACACACTATCAACGTGATTTAACACCACATATCTTTCTATAAAACTGGGACCCACCATGCATGAAATGTGCGATGTGAGATGATATTGATAGGGTGTTGGAACTTCTTTTGTTGCAGGTGACCGAGACACAATATTTATACTAATATCTATAAAATTTAGGGTAAATTACAGAAAGGTATCTTGTACTTTGGGGGTAGTGACAAATAAGTACCTGAACTTTCAATTGCAACACTTGAGTACCCCAAACTCTCAAAAATAGACACTTGGGTCCATCATTACTATTCCGTCAGTTAAACATTACATAATACCAAAAATGTCCTTCTCATGGATTTCTGAGATCATTCTCAAGTAACAAAATGTCTCCCAACGATGACGTTCTCACATGGACAGCAAATTTATAATAGATTCAAATTTTCCGACGAACGCATTCTTTGGTAATGATTTTATTCCATAGAATGATCTCAAAATACATGAGAAGAGAATTTATGACATTATATAATGTTTAACTGACAGAATACTAACTGATGGACCCCTAATGTCTATTTTTGAAAGTTTAGGGTACTCAAGTGTTGCAATTGAAATTTTAGAGTAACTATCAATCACTACCCCCAAAGTACAGGTTACCTATCTGTAATTCACTCTAAAATTTAACCAATTCGCATACTAGAAAAACAAAAAAAAAAAAGGAAAAAAGACTTCAACCAATCAGATACCCACATGAATGTGGATGAACAGCGTGTAGTGGATAAATTACACTTGGATGAATACCAGTTAATGAGTTATCAATTGTTTATATACCATTCCGGCATCATAATTAGTGCCATATAAAAAGTATATATGGTATTTGGCAGCAAGAATTGATTATGCATTAAAAATGATAAGTAAATTTAACAACTAAACTACATTACAATATATATATATATATATATATACATGTTAAAATAACATGGTCTTTAAGTTTCAAAGTTTTAATAAAATATCTAAAAAAATATTAATAAAAATTATATTTTTCCTAAGGTATACTAATACTATATATTTAAATTTTTCTACAATTCTTAATGTTTTCAAGTGTATCATGGTAGCTTACAATTTAAATGAACTATTTAATATGTATTTTATGTTTTTATTCTTTATTTATGGTAATTTCAACCTTCAATTAAGTAATATTGAATTATTTTAGGATTTTTTTAGAGTTAACCTAATATATAATCCATGCATGTCCTGATATATATCTTAAGATTTGTCTTCCCAACATTCTTTGGAATACTAATTCTTTGAACCTTTGATTGAGTATATTGATTTTTGTATATGAAAACTAAGCTAAATTTAACAGCATTCAGGGTTGTTTATCCATAACCTTCAACATCTACACATACACATGACTTTTTATAAAGGCAAAACACTTTATTCATTCCTTACCCCTTATAAATAGCAGTACAACATCCAGCAAATAGTACTACCAGTACAACATCAACAACGCAGAAGAAGAAGATTAGCCATTCATGGCCATTCTCCATACTTCTTTCCTAAACTTTACTTTATCCACTTTTGTTCTTTTGCTTCTCTCTTGCTGTTGGTATAAGGTCAGGGCCCATGATGAGGAGACAGTAGAGATTGCAGTTGATTCGTTGCTACCAGAAACAAAATGCATTGCATCCTCAAAAGGTATAAAAGTTTTCCCTGTCTAGTTGTTTAGATAATATGTTTGGGGAACCCTATTTATGCTCCCATTGTGTAGTTATTTGAAATAGATTTCCTCCTTCATGCAGTTCTATTTTTCCCATCAATAACCATCTCTTCATTGTAGTAAATTGTGCTAAGAAACTGGTTTTGTAGATGTTTGGAACCCATGCCAATTTTTATTTTTTAAATGGCACCACATCAGTGCCACCTCTAAAATCCTTTTTATGAAGAAACGCTTACTATTTGGTTGGGTATTTTTCCAGAAAAACGCTTATTCATACCACGCCTTAGAAATCAAGAAATGTGTGATATGAGAAAACACTCATTTTTTATGTTTTCTCATTTTTTTTATTGTTACTAGCAATATTATGCAAATGTGACATTGAAAAATGCCTATGTAACAGTAATGGTTTCAAACCAAAAAATCCATTTTCTAAATAAAAAGATATAACTATGCAACACGGTGCTGAAAAATTAGCACCCGTTCCAAACACTGCCTTTATATACATACAATAATTATAGAGGAATCAGTTGTCATCATTAACTAGAAACAACATTAATTTATACTTCAATATGCATTTTCCTTTTTCTAATTAAACATTTCAAATTTCATATTTTGGGTTAAGTGGTTCTTAAAAAACTTAAATGAAGAAATTAGATAATATCGTGCATGTAATTTTCAGAATTTGAGGCGCAGGTTTAGCGGAGGCTGATCTTGAGTTTTTTTTTTTTTTTTCCTGAAGAGTAAGAAAAATGAATCTTATTAAAAATGAAAAGGTAGGATATACAGAAATAGGCACCACCCTACCCTGGCTTAAAGGAAATTCTCTCTGCCCATCTTCTGAGCCCAGACCAAGAATTTTGCAGGAGTTGTTAGGAGGCCCATTTTCGGAGACCCTTGGCCCATTGGTCCAGTTTGCCAGATTTGGATGCGCGCCTTCACCTCTCCCAGCTTCGGCGACTGGGTCCGCCCTGAACCATTTGATCGAACATGTCATCCTCTTCTGCTCCGATGTTGTCTAAGGCCCGTTTGGTGCATCTTTTTAAAAAGATCTTTTTTTTGTTCTAACAATTAAAAGATGCATTGAGCTTTCAATATAAGATCTGAGCAGTTCGAAGACGGTTTAATCAGCCTGAAATGAGCTTTTTGGTGCATAGTTTTTTGATGGTTAGATCTTCCATGAATCAAACAAGAATAGACAAAAAATCGGTCTTCTAAACTTGTAAACAACCAAAAAACCGTACACACACCAAACGGGCCCTAGATCTTCCCCGCGCTCCTGCTTTCACCTACGCACCCCTATAGGCCATTTCTTCTCTTCCTGTCCCCTGAGATCCGGCTGGGAAGCCCCCGTTCTTACAGGCCCCCTAAGCTTTCTGAATCGTCTCTGGGACCCGTCATGATGCGCCCCTTCATCAAACCGTCGACCTCATCCTCTGCTAGAATCCACCGACACATCCTAGTTGGATTCTCTATGAGGGATTCCGGTCCTTCAACAACCAACCTAACCACAAATAGCTCCCCTGCGACCTCCACCGTAAAAGCTTTAGAAATTTTGAAATTCGCTCCCGCCCACACCAAAATCCTTACCGCCTCTAGATCTTCCAGGCACAGGTTCTCTTCTGCAACTCCAGCAAATCCTTTGGCAGCGTTTCCCACCTCTGGAAATGTCTCCATGCACCAAGCATGAAGGGGCACTCCTACACACCTAAAACCTTCACCCTCCATCTCTGTTTTACTCTGCGTTTGCATACTTTTTCCATATCTGAAGACCAACAAAATAGATTTAAGATTCTGCCCCCAGACGAAAAGGGCCTTGTTCTAGGATTCTAAGGGCCTCTAGTTCCGAATCCAAAACGAAAAGGAGTCGACCTCCAGCCAACCGTCTAATCTCTGGGTTGGTTTTGCAATTCCAGCCCTGCTATTTGTTTCTACAGGTCTAAAGACCATGACCTCTCACCTTCAAGTTCCCCAACCAAGCTTCCCTCTCCCTCACCCCCGTATCCCCAACTTGCACTCTTACACCCGCCGGAGTTACCTGGACCGTAGCTTCACCATATCCCCAACTCACACTCTTGAGGTGGTTTCCTAGTTGCTTTCTCCTTGGGGCTCAACTACTTGAGTCTCTTTGGCTTGATCCCGTTGTATTTTCTCATTTACTTTTTTTTTCTTTAAGAAATTTTTATTTATACTATAAAAATACAGTCAAAGATACATAAAAGAAAGGAAGACAAGAAAGTTGATGGAAGAAGAAACAGATACATCGATCGCCAATTAATCCAAATCCTTGTCCAATTTTGATCCGTTGGTTTGAGTACCCATTCAGGTAGCGTCATTACAGTTTCTGTTTATGAGGTGAGCCTCCTTTTCACAAACAGCTCATAAATTATGTTTGATAAAAACCCCAAAAGTCCAAAATAGTTGTTTAATTAAGCCAAAAGTAGAGCTTTTCCCTTAAATTTCTCGGCCTTTTTGGGATGACTGAGCTGAAGATTTAGTTAAATTGGTTAAGCTACTTTGAAATGCTTTAGAGACGTCATTCAAAAGAGGCTTAAACAGCCAGCCTTTCATAGGACCGGGGACCGCCAATTAGGGTTGTCTTAAATTTTTATCAAATACATATAGCTTATTGATTGTCAATGTCGACTCACCTTAGAAAGCCAAAAGTGGTAGAGTACAAAAATAAAATACGTTGAGAAAAGCTTCAAAGAAAAGAGTAAAAGTTGAAATACCAGAAGAATTTTTCACTCAATAATTAAGAGAAAAATCAATATAAAAAATTGTCTTAGCATTTCCCTAGATATTCTTTATATAGGCATATACTCTTATGGCTCCTACAAAAAAACTTCATCATCTATGAAAGCACTCCATAATAAAATCCTACTGAAACTCTTCAAAAAGAAATTTCTAATTGAACAAAAATCTGAAAATCATGATCAAATACTAATTTGGTAATTATGAACTAGAATAGAAATACTAGTTTGGTAAATTTGAATTAAGATAGAAAATTCGTATTGGCACTATCTTGGTAAATTTGAACTAAGATGGAAATTTTGTGCTGACACTAATTTAGTAAATTCGAATCAGAATAGAAGTTTTGTACTGGCGCTAACTTGGTAATTAATTACTCAGTTGGATTAGTAACGTCATCCGAGCTTCTTATGAGTCTTGGAATGGTCCCAACTTATATAGAATTTATTGGCGTTCTCCTGTACTGCATCAAAAAGCCTCTACACTTCAACCCTTCCAAGAAGGAGCTCAGGGAAAGAAGCTCAATGGAAGCTTCAGCCCTCTCAAGTAGCCCTTGACTTTGAATTATCTCCTTAATGGGAATAGAGGATTATCCTAGTGGAAATGCTTTAAGATTCTCTCAAGCATAGGTAATGTAGCTTACTAGAGAAGGTCAACTACCACTAGTCTCCCAATTAGGCCCCATTCCCTTTTCAGTAAGATACTTACCCAGGTAAGTGCATTTACCCATGTAAATAAGGCAATGACTATTTTAGCTATAAAAATCCATTATTACAAGGGGCATTTTTGTCCCATTCAAGTGTTGGCAACTTTCCCCCAAAGTAGGAAAGTTGTTTACCCACATAGGAGATGGATATCAATTAAGTGATACTTAGGAAAATAAACTTTCCCTGATTCCCACATTAATCTGAAAAAAGAACATGGGATTCTTTGGTCAATAGGAATACCAACTTTCCCCCTCTCAAAATCCAGAAAAAGAACGCCCCTTTGAGTATGTAACAATATGGAATACTACATCTTTCTTTAACGGGCTCCTGCCTACACATACAAGATTTGATAAAGAGGAAGAAGAAAAAACCAAGGAGATGCGAGAAACAATCATAGATTTTGAATCTTCCATCTAAAAAAACATTAAATACAACATATGAAACTTGGCATGTACAGGGGGGAGAGAGAGAGAGAGAGGGGAATAATGAGTATCTAATGTTTTATGGTTATATCTCCACAGTTTCAGGTTTCGACAATCATCCGCCTGGAAAGCTGCAATTAGTAGATGTAAATGGACCCTGTTCACCACTAGAGACAACTCCTAGCCTGGAGAAAATCCTCCACCAAGACAAACTGCGAGTTCGCTCTATTCATTCAATGATCAACAAACAAGACCGAGATTCCAAGGCTAAAATTCCAACCAGGTATGGTCTCCCTTTCAAATCCGAAAACTACGTTGTCAATATTGGAGTTGGCACACCAAACCAAAATCTATGGGTGACGATGGACACCGGAAGCAGCTTGAGTTGGATCCTCTGCAAACCATGTCCTAACTGTAGGGGACTCACCTTCTCCCCTTCCCGCTCTTCCTCTTATTCCAATATTGCTTGTGGGTCAGCAGACTGCTCTCAAGCCTACAGCGCCACACACCACTCTCCCGCATGCAGAGACGCTTGTATTTACCAAACTCAGTATGAAGACAGTGACCACTCCGTCGGCTTCTTCGCACGAGAAACACTCAGACTAACACCCTCAGATGTCTTCCCTGGTTTCAAGTTAGGGTGTGGCCACGATGTTAAATTACAAGATTCCACATCTGGGATTCTGGGTTTAGGCTCTCACCCTGCATCTCTGGTGTATCAGACTGCTTCTAAATTTGGAAAAGTTTTCTCTTATTGTCTGCCAAGCTCCACAAGGTCCAATGGGTTCTTGGCATTTGGCAACCAAACAGATGCCACCTCTCGAGCTGTGAGGTACATACGGTTGACATTAAACCCACAAGAACCAGACCTGTACTACGTGCCATTAATAGGAATAAGCTTGAACGGGCAGAGACTGGCCATTCCACCACCAACATTCTCAAATCATGGAACCATAGTAGACTCAGGCACAATCATCAGCTACCTACCACCTTCAGCCTACCGAATCCTTCGGAATGCGTTTCGGGCAGCAATGTCAGGCTACCCATCTGCAGCACCACCACAAGGAGTTTTTGATACATGCTATGACTTGAGTAGGAACAGGACAGTGACGATACCATCCATAAAGCTGAATTTTGGAGGAGGTATTGACATCCCGTTGGACCAATATTCGGGAGTTATTACTAATGTAGGGGCATCCAAGTTTTGCTTGGCTTTCAGTGCAAACGATGATGAAGAAGAAACAACAATCATCGGCAGTATTCAACAGAAGACTTATGAGGTGATTTATGATATTCCTCGAGGAAGGTTAGGGTTTCGCAGTGTTGGGCCGACTTGCAACTGATGAAATCCATAAGAGAGATGAAAATAATTAAATAAATAAATGATTTGATCTTGAATGGGATTTATTTTTAACAAGATGTTATTTTAATTAAAGAATGAATGAGGAAACAAGCAAATCATGAATGGGATTTGTGTTTAACAAG